>NC_079903.1:8225026-8302608 GCF_024868665.1 Triplophysa rosa | reverse complement strand
GACAAAAAGAGAGAGAGAGAGAGAGAGAGAGAGAGAGAGAGAGAGAGAGAGAGAGAGAGAGAGAGAGAGAGAGAGAGAGAGAGGGGGGGGGGGAGATGGGAGTAAACTAAGGTGGCTGTTGTCAGAATGAGCACATCCCTGAGCACATCATCTCTTAAAGGGACAGTTCAGCCAAAAATAAAATTTCTGTTATCATGTACTCACCCGTATGTCATTACAAACCTGTATATTATTCTTTCTTCAGTAGAACACAAAAGAAGATATTCAGAGAAATGTCTTTGTGGTTTTGTGTCCATACAGTGGAAGTCAATGAGCTCCAATGTTGCTTGGCAAAAAGTTATCAATCAATAAATACAATTAAATGCTTTTTTCTAATTCTTTTTTTCTTTTATTATTGTCATTGCTCAGAAGACTGTCAAACAAAGTCTTTATTCTAACTGTTGATTCTAACTTAATCTGGTTTATAAGAATGGTGTTACCCCGGATCGGTTATGCTCAGCTCACATCACCATATCAAAATATAAAAAACTGGTAAACTGGTGCTCACACAATTTGTTATGTAGGAAAACATTGTTTTTAAACCTCTGCATTTACAACCGGAATGGCTAATGACAAAAATGATTCAAATGGAAATTAACCCTTACTTGATTCAATGGTACTATTCATTTTAGAACAAACAGGTAGAACACAATAAGACATATACTCAAATCCCATTGTCACTTATTGACACTTTGTATACAGATGATTGTAAAATTAAAAAAAATAAGGGACCATTCCAAAATGTTCATTTAATCATCATTTCAAGAATTGTGGTCATTCCAGTCCAGTGTCTGTTGAATTTCAATAAAATCAAACCTCAGTAGACATAAAGTCATCCAACAGCAATGTGAAAGACACATGAAAACTGTGATAAAAATTGAGGTCATCACGTAAAAAAAAACTTTTCCTGAATACATGTACAAATATTACTGTTGTATTGCTTAAATGTGAATATAAACTTGTTTTCTTTGCAGCATTAGAGGTCTGAAAAATATAGAACATCTTTTCTGTTATTTTCACATGTTTCTCTAGTTTTCATTTTCTGCAAATAAATGCAAATAGAAACAATATTTTTATTTGAAATGTGTGAGATATTTCACAGAATGAAACATAAATGATCATTTTACCTAAACACATACCTATAAATAGTACATTTTAAAATCAGAAAAAAGGGTCTCTGAAATGGTCTCTTAATTTTTATCCACGGCTGTATTTTCTTAGGAGACTACAGATCTTGCTCTTGTTTTTTCAATTGGTAATAAAAAGTGTTGTGCAATATATGCAATATATGAGCCAAGTTTAGTAACCTGTGTGAGAAAAACAAAACAGGTTAAAATGATGTCTGATCCTTCCCATATTTTTTACTGGGAATATTAATTTATACCATCAAATAGAAGACTCAGAATGAATAGACTACTCAAATCCTTTGTTTATAAGACAATAAAACTAATACATCAGAATTGGGGATCTAAGTAGATCTAGGACATGGGAATTGCAGTTGGATGTGTGTATGGTATTGTTTGGTGTTGTCTGTTGTGGTGTCTAATCTTTTTGTGATATTGATGTGAATAAAGTGAAAACTGAATTGAACTGTAAAGGTGAAAAGACAAGACACAAGACTGAAACGAGTAAAAACCAAGAATAGAAAGTCTTCATTGCCATGTATTGTGCAAAATTCAATGAAATTTGGAAACTGTCTGAAAACACATGCACCATCTTGCTAATGATATATATGCTTATTAAATATACAAATAAACCTTACAATGACATCCCAATAAACAAAACATCTGAATGACCGACAATGGCACTGTGTAGTAGTGCACTATGTCTAAAGCTTCGAAGCATCAACATAGTTTGCTGTAAAAGCCTAACCGTTTCAGAAGCCTCGCTTGGCACATCCCTTTCCGAAAGGACTTTTGTCAGCATTTTTACAAATATAAATGACTCAATACAGGTATGCTTTCAATATGTTATGATTTTGTGTCCATTTTGTGTGGAAGAATGGAAATATTTGTTCTCTCAATGCTGGTGCCGGTTAATTACATGGCACATCTGAAGGTCCTGGGGAGTTTTATGGCTGCCCTGGCCTGAATCGTAGGGTGAGAGAGGTGATTTGGTGAAAAGGCAAAAACCTCTGGACCAATGAAACTTTAGTTTATTGACTACCATAGTAGGAAAAAATACAATGGTAGTCAGAAATGCCCCAGAACTTATTGCTGTCCTACATTCTTCAAAATCATTCTTACACTCAAAATGTCTTCTTTTGTGTTCAAGTAATCTTTCTACTATGGGAGTCAATGTGGGCAAAATCTGTCTGGTTATGAGCATTCTTCCAAACATCTTTCTCTGTGTTAATCAGAATAATGAAATGCATACAGATTTGGAACAACTCGAAGGTGAGTAACTGATGAGAGAATTTTCATTTTTGGGTGAAGTATCCCTTTAAAGATATGTCAGTGAGTCATTCCAAGAAACCGGTATGATTTGAGTCCCTCTGATCTTTTTAAGTGTATTTTATCTATTGGGTCACCAAAATCAATTTTCAAATGCTTTTATCAATTGAAATATCTCCTTTAATAAAACTTATAAACATGACACACATTTTTCCTTCATATTAGAAATGATCTTGTTTTTTCAGTTGACACCACCTATTTTGCCATGTCCCTCATGGCCTTCTATGAAAGTGTACTTACAGTAAGATATAAATAATAAAATGAGAAAGAACTCCATGTCCATTTTCATTCAAATCAAATTATTTAGTTCCTTACCTCAGTAACCCCTCAACCCCATTACACAAGTAATCCCCCCCTAAAAAATAATAAACTGATCCTTGTGTGACATCAGTAGCAGGAAGTGACATCATTGAAGTCTTCTGAACAACATTATGTGTTCGAGCTCATGCGGCGCTGCGCAGACCGATCGGCGAGATTAGCCGCTTGCAGTAGATGGAGGAGTTGAAAAAGAAGCAGTCAAGTCGGACACCTGCTGCTTGCCGTAGTGACGTTCGCACCGTGTTTCCTTTTCAAAGTGCGATTGAAGTGGATTAGAATACTGGATTTGTCCAATAAACAAACGTTTAAATTAAAAAGTAGCAACCATAAACTCTTCATATTGCAAATGTTATGTGCTGCTTAACACTGTGTGCCTAAAAATCACGGTAAACATAAGTATATATTATTAAATTACCAACGGAGTCTGTATTCATTTCATTTTTATTTTATTAAACAACACAAAATAACATGTTTATTATATTTGTACGAACAGAGTTTTAGCTGTTTTAAAACATGCATTAATAAGTATTAGTTGAACTGAGGGTGTTATAATAAACCCGAAACGCACGTGATCGTTGTCTAGCCAATCATGAAAAGCTATGTCGTCATCACAGCCTGGTGCAGGCGCTCGTGAGATGCTGCTCCGGCTGAGCAAGCCGGCTGTTTTCGAAACGCTCTCGCGCTACTTTAGAGCTCCACGTGAAAGTCACGTGGCGTCGGCGCCGGTTTTAGTCGGACAAAATTCCTAACCGGCATGCACTGCTTCAAATCAGATTTCGATCGATCGGCGCAGCGCCGCGTCAAGTCGAAACACCTATTGTGTGCAGACACAGGCAATCACCTTCTTTCATAACTGTAACTTATTTATATTGTGGTTGTCAAGCTCAACGACTCAACCATTACATCAAATAAAGATGGAAAAATGATCTTGGTTAATTAAACAATATACATGATTTCTTAATATCATGCATGAGGTCTCATGTTATTCACTACATGTAGAACAGTGGCCACTTTAAGCCAAAAATCACAACCCTGTTACCATCTTCAACCACATTACCCTAGTCTCAAACCCTCACACCTACATTTATATATATTTTTTAGTTGTTCATGAAAATGTAGTTTAATATTTGTTGAATTCATTCTGAAATTGTCAGTGCAATCATAGGATACTGATTTTAGTTCAAATTCTGAAATTAAGCCACATCTTTGATAAGAAATGAAGAGGTTGCCATCAGTGTTGGGTGTAACTAGTTACTAAGTAATTAGTTACTGTAATTTAATTACTTTCCTTTGAAAGGGTTTAATTACAGTTACTTCTGATGTAATTAAACTAAATACTGTGTAATATATTCAATAGTGGAAATGACATCAAAATTATAAATCTAACTTTAAAATGTATGCTGTAATGTATCCTTCTCGCATTTGAATACTTTGGTTGGTTAATAAGAATAATTTATGTTGTTATTTATTATTTATTTGAATGAATTAAATAAGCCGTTTCACATCTATCCTTGAATCAATTATAATCAAGGTTGATGTAGGATATAGAAAGTAATTAGTAATAAGTAATTAAATACTTTTTGGAGAGAGTAATTTGTACAGTAATCTAATTACACCATTGAATATGTAATTAGTAACTAGTAATTAATTCCTTTTCAGAGTAACTTACCCAACACTGGTTGCCATCACAAAAAGTGTTAAAAAAAGTGTAAGACTTTATGTAACTTTTATATTTGCAATTACTGAATTAGTGTGAGGGACATCTGATTAATAGGAAAATGTTGATTTCATTACAATTACATTTTATAATCATATTCAGAGGGCTTCTATAGTGTCCATGACTAAATACACAGGAAAGTTAGTTTAAATAAACAATTTCCACACTAAAATGCACAATTGTGTTCCAACTCAACAGAATAAACAAAGTGAAAGTACGGTTTGATACTGAGTGCAAAGTTGTTTGTAAAGTCAAGGAATCAAAACAAAATAAACCAAGTTTAAGTAGTCCTTCTTGCTCCTTTGTGTTTACATATTATCATAAACATTATACTGTAATATTACTGAATCCTTGTTATGTGTGGTCGAGGGAAGAAGGCGCACACAAAAACATCCATCAAGCAAACAACACCAGACAAAGAACTATGGCAAACACATGAGTTTAAATAGAGGACATAGCAAGGGGGAGGAGCTAATCAATCAATCAATCAATCAATCACCAGGGAAACTAACAAGGTGGGAAAAGGAACAAGGGAGAACAGGGATTAAACAAGGAAGTGAAAACAGAAACAATGGGGAACAAGACATTTTTGGAAATAGAAAACACAAAACCAAGACAGTGTAACATAGATCATGACAATTATACAAATAAAAAGGGGTGGCAAAATGGAATTACTACTACTGGCAAAATGTCAGATAAACAGAGAAATTGTCTCAAAGCAGATCCGATGAAATAGATATAAAGTAGAAAATAGGAACTTATTAGAGAGAGCTGCAAGATTAAAATAAATCATTATTGTTGATTATTGACTTTGATATTGTAATCATGATTATTAATGTCAATTAGCACAATACATTATAAATGTCATGTTTTTATAGGCTATATATATACAAAACAAGCTGAGAAGCATTTAGGAGTGTTTTTTTTTTGCTGTTTTATGCATTAGAAAACATGAAATTGTATATACTGTACAGCACAAACACCTTACACGTCCACATTTTAAAACAATTACTTTAGCTTTGAAACAATTGTAATCCTGATAGTAATCACATTTTTTACTCATTGTAACTGTAATCTGATTATTTTGTTTTTTCATGTAACTGTAACGGATTACAGTTACCAAATTTCCGTATCGTTATTAATGTAATCCTGTTACATGTAATCACTTACTCACCAACCCTGGTGTGTGTATGCAAAAAAAGCTTAGTGCTGCTCACAGAAACATAAGATTCAAGATACAATTGGTTTAAATAAAAAAAAAAACAAGGCACACTGTTATACATTTTATTCAATCATTCATTAAAGGGTAAATAAATCACTGATGAAAAGGATATAATGAAAATGAGGTAGAGCATCAGAATCCACCCCTTCATCATCAGCAACCAGAAATTGGGAAAAGGACAGAAACACATCATCACCCAGCACCACACACACACACAGGTTTCCATGTTTTATGGGGACATTCCAGCGACTTCCATTTATATCAGGCTTGTGATATATTCTATCCCCTACCCCAACACCTAAACCTAATAATCACACAAACCTTTCTGCTTTTTTTAATTTTCAATAAATATCATTCTGTATGATTTATATATGGAGCGATTTTAGTCTCATTAATTAGTATTATACACACATGCGTAAACAGTTTCACATAAATAAAACCTAATTTACATGCACAAAGTATAAATATACATTTACAAAAAGCAATTCACGTTCGTAAAACAAAACAATTTTCTCATAAAGTACGTTTCGCAAACATACGACTGTGCACAAATATTTCAAAAGTTTAAAATGTACACGTTTATCGTCTTATGTGAATGTGCAAATCGTCACTCACGTGAAAATCGCCTTGGATGTGGGTGTGTGTTTTTTGAGACTCTCCTGGCAACCCAACCCCTCCCACGTGGGTTGTCGTACTCTTTAGCCAATCACATTCAACCTTACCATTCAACCAATCATAAACGCGGAGAGCACAGGACTCAAGGAAAACGGCTCTGTGCACCTTTTGCGCAGTTTGACTCACTTCCTGTGTTGCCAATTTAGTGACTTTTCAGCCCCCTTTAGCGATATACAGTATTTCCCAAAAGGCAGCTAGCTACAAATCTATGCACCCATACAAAACAATGTTTCCAAGAACTAGTAATTTATTGTCCTTGTTTGCCCTTGTTCATTTAAAACATACATTGTATGGACATACAATCTCAAACAGGCAGTTTGTTACCCAGACGGATTTTAGCAGTTCAGTGGAAGTGACTGCTGGTTGTATAGTTTTAAGTGGTCATGTTCACTCACTATTTCATACTTTTTTTCTACAAAATAAGTTAATAAAAACAGATTTATTGTGTGGCTGTATTATGTTTTAATACAGCATCACAACTCAGAGAGTAGATTAGCGAAGCTGTACAAACGAGCCTTTAGTGCTAACACTAGTGCTCCTTGAGTTCTGTGCTCTCCACGATTATGATTGGTTGAATGGTATGGTTGAATCTGATTGGCTAAACAGGATGACAACTCATCAAAGTGGGAGCGACAAAAAATGGGAGGGACAGCGCTGCCAAGAGAGTCTCAAAACACACACAAACAAATCCAGGGCGATTCACACGTGAGTGACAATTTGCACATTCAAATTCAATGATAAACTTGTACATTTTAAACTTTCAAAATATTTGTGCACAGTTGTACGTCTGTGAATTGTATTAAGCGTTTGTGAAACATATTTTATGAGGATATCATTTTATTTTACGCACGTGAATTGTTTTTTGTGAATGTATATATATATAATTTGTGCACGTGAATTAGGTTTTATGCACGTGAAACTGGCTACGCAAGTGTACATCGTGTTTTATGTGTGAATAATTAATGAGACTAAAATCGCTCCATATTTATAAGCTGTTTTCCCTCATGGCCGGGGACCTAAAAATGTCACCACAAGGTCAAAATATATTGGTATTACTATCTTTGTGGGGACATTATAGGTCCCCACACAGTGATGAATACCAGTACACCTACACGCACACAAACTGATCTTACTGTCTATATAAGGATTTATTACACACATTTAATCTGGAATGTTATTTCACTGACAGACGTTCAGCTGCAGTATTAATGAAATGAAGAGAAAATTCTCTATAACATCTCACTTTTACTGATTTATCATGCAGCTCAAAGCAGTATGGGTAGAATCTCCCGTCAGTCTATTCTGATTCATTAACACAGTTTCACTGTTGATCCATTTTCAATACCAAACCCAGGATAGAGCGGCTGAGTGAATTTGGCCTGGACTGTGTGGATGAGGCTCATTGTGTCAGAAACGCTGTAGAAGGACAGAGTTCCTGCACTGTGATCCACATACACTCCTATTCTACTGCTGATGGGCTCTACAGGGAGATATGTAGATTCGCAATTGTGTATGAAGTAATCTTTGGAGGGATTACACCACAAAGTCCAGGATTTATTATTATATCCAAAGAAACACTCATCACCCCATCCATTCCTGCTGATACTCTTATATGCCACTGCTATATACACACTCCCACTCCACTCAACCTCCCAGTAACAGCGTCCCGACACACTCTCTCTACACAAAACCTGATAATTACTGGCAAATCTCTCTGGATGATATGGATACGGCTCATCTCTTTGAGCGAAAGTAATCACTCTGTTCCTCTCAGAAAGATGGAGCCAATTATGTGCTGTGTTAGGATCTAGAGTGAGCTGATGGTAATCTGATTAAACACAGGAGGCAAAAGAGATAAAACACATCAGAATCCGAAATGAGGACAGGAACACACATAAATGACTCATGACAAAGTCACTGAATGTGTGATTGCAGCTCTAGTGACTTACATTGTTGGAGCTCATTCCTGGTCTTAGAAGCAATGTTGTTGAATGTGACTGTGGACATTGACAGACATGAACAATGGGATTCTCATGATCCTGCATCCATTCCTAAGACATTTCTAATAAGATGTTCTTCATTATATGACATGATGGAGGACTCGTTTCCGAGAGTAGATGCACCTCCAGTACTTTACCTGTGTTAGAGATGCTCTTGATCTCTTCTTTGCAGAAATCCTCCAGTTTGTCTGTCAGCTGACGGATAGATTCTTTCAGGCCATCAAAAGAGAAGAAAGAACTGAAGGGAATGTTGGGTACTTCTGTTGATTTGGGAGGTGCTGAGAGAGACTGGAAACTCTGCAAAAAAAAAAAAATCAAAAATCTCATCACCTCAAAACTGATTAATGAAACATAAATGAAAAACATAAATGTGACCCTGGACAACAAAACCAGTCTTATGGGTCAATTTTTAGAAATTGAGATTTTTACATAATCTGAAAGCTGAATAAATAAACTTTCTATAGATATATGAGTTGTTAGAATAGGACAATATCTGGCTGAGATACAACCGTTTAAAACTCTGGAATCTGAGAGCGCAAAAAAATCAAAATATTGAGAAAATTGCCTTTGAAGTTGTTAATCAGGGGCCTGTGGCAGACCATCCACTCACAAAAATAAAGTTTTTATATATTTAAGGTAGGAAATTTACAAAATATCTTCATGGAACATGATCTTTACTTAATATCCTAATGATTTTTGGCATAAAAGAAAAATCGATAATTTTGACACACACAATGTATTTTTGTCTTTTACTAAAAATGTTCCCGTGCTACTTAAGACTGGTTTTGTGATCCAGGGTCACAAATGTCCATATAACAGCACATTCATGGCTGTACACAAGATTATGTATGGCATAAAATAGATGCTATTTACACTAAGTGAAAATAGCAGTAGGTTCTGTTTACACTAAGTGAAAATAGCAGCATTTCTTAGTGATATGCTATTTACACTAAACGAAATAGCTGTGTTTTCTTTGGATTAAGTATAAACAGTAGTTAGATGCTATTTACTTAGAAATAATGCAGGTGACGTTACTATTTGCACCTCAGTATTGTTGTGAATTAAATAGTATGCAATAATAACATAATGTTTATAATATAATGGTATAATAATATAATGTTTAATTTTGAGTGCAAATCATTATATTTATAAAAATGATTAAAATGATGGCAACTTATTGAGATAGTAAAGCCCTACACCTACCCCTAACCCTAACCTTACCCTAAAACTAAACTTTATGAATAAAAATGAATTTTAAGTCTTAAATCAATTTTATTGAAAACAAATGTCTTTATGATCTGTAATGTGATAGAATAAGGTAAAAGAGCGTTTTCAGCATGGATTTGAACCCCAGACTCCCATGCCACACTATATAGACTTTACACCTTTACGCCTCTGGAGTCACTGTTCAAACATTCCAATCACATATTGGTGGGCGGAGCTAGTGCAAATAGTGTTACGGTCTTGGTCGGGTTGGGGTTTCATCTGCACGTGGGTTGTGTTGTTATTGTCGAGCACGTGGTGAGCCGCTGGCTGACTGCGTGCTCGGTGTCTGCTATTTCACCCCGCCCTGGTGTCTCCTTAGGCTTTCCCGCACTGGTGATTTTCCACTCCACACCTACACGCCTGCTGTCACGTTACTCATTAAGCACTCGTTCCCGTAATTACTCCACACCTGCCAACCCTTTCCATCTCGTTATTTTCCCCCCTTATATTCTTTCAGTGTATCTTGTCTGTTGTCTGATCGTTGCTTGTAGTAACTTTTGGTTTCAGACTGCCCCAGAAGTAGCTGCGGCTCGTCTGTAGAAGTTCTTTTCCTTAGTCGTGTCACAGTCTTGGTTTTCTTCTCGCCTGGTCAAGTTAAGTCTTCCTCTCTCCTGTTGTCTTGTTTTTGTCCCGTGTCCCGGCAGCTCTCACTGGAATACTCTACCTCTACCCACGGCAGGCAGCTCTCTGCAGACGGAGTTCTGAATCTTCTTCTGGTCGTCTTCATCCGTCTGGTTCTCTTCGCGGGTCCCGGGTCGAGTGTGGTCCCAAGATACTTCCCTCCCAGCCACAGTGTCGGGGACCTATCCTCAGCCCGAGTCGCCGCGGTCGTCCTATTGGGGACACAAGTTCTTACCACCGCGGACAGCACGTCCGCGGTTGGGATTGTTATTCACCTTTTGTTGCCGGTTGTCTAATAAACTACTTCGGATTCTCACCGCATCTGGGTTGCCTTGTTTCTCTGTCATGACAAATAGTCTCTGCCAACAAGGCGGGCTATTTGTACTCTGTGTAATTAGACACTCCGATTATGTAAATATGAGGTGCAAAATGTGGGCTTCAACACAGCACTGACTCCCTATTAAACATCGTATACATTTAAAAAATGATATAAATATAAAGCCCTGAACAGGTTAGCTCCCCAGTTGTATTTCAGCCCTTCATGTCCATTATGCCTACAAAATTCTGGCAGGTTGATAATACCTAGAATATCAAAATCGACTGCAGGCAGAAGATTGTTTTCCTATTTAGCGCCCCCACCTCTGGAACAGTCTTCCTAGCATTGTTTGGGAGGCAGACTAACTCTGTAACACAATTCCCTAACTCCCTTTGATACAATTCGAAGGGATTGATAGGCTGCATTACTTGCAACTGGAAATGGGAACTATTTAGTTGAATCATTAGCGAGGTTCATTATTCCAGTTACTTAAGTAACATTTTTGGTGATGCTAAATTTATCTTCCAGAAGAAATGCTTTTTCCTAAGACCAGAAACTCCAACCCTGTTTCTGAAATCCCTCAACAATGAGCATTTTGCATGTATCCATAATTAAACCTGATTCAGGTTAGTTTAGCTCATGAATTGAGGCTCCAGGATCAGAAATGGGCGTTTCAGACAAATGAGACATAGCCTACAAAATGTGCAGATTGTCATAGCAGGATCTTGCTTAAGTCTACTAGACCTCTGATACCTGCAGGAACTGGATGTGATCCTGTGTTTGTGAAAGCTGCTCCAGCTCAGCGTCTCTCCTCCTCAGATCATTGATCTCTTGCTCCAGTTGCTCCAGTCCTTCTTCAGCTCGACTCACTGCGGCCTTTTCCTGATCTCTGAACCTCTGTGTCACTTCAGAGCTGCTTCTCTCAATGGTGCGGATGAGCTCTGTAAACATTTTCTCACTGTCCTCCACTGCTGTCTGCGCAGAGCACTGTTAGACACACATCATAACCACACAACTTCAGTGGGACTGAAAGAGCTTTAGAGTAATTATGTAATTAGAGCTTTAACTGAGACTCACAATCTGTGTTGTATAAAGCGCTGTATGAATAAAGGTGACTCGACTCCTTAAAAACTCACCTTATAAGATTTCACAGCCTCTCTCAGCTGCTCAAGATCTTTCTCTCTTTGCTGGATTTTCAGCCGGAACATCCTCTGCGTTATCTTTAAATCGATCTGGAAGACAAACCAGTCAACCCAGGTATTCCGCTTATTCGCTTTTTTAACATTGAAAGCGGAAAAAATGAAATAATACTGAATTTTAGTCTTTTCGTCAGACTAAATGTTACAAAGTTATTGGTTCAAAGCACAATTAAAATTAAATTATAAATGAACAAAGTGTCAGCATCATTTCACTAGCGGCTAGTTTTTAAGGTTGTTCATTCAAAAGTTTGACATTTTGTCATCATTTACTCACCCTCATGTCGTCCCAATCTTGTATGATTTTCTTGTCTGTTGTTGAACACACACAATAAAAAACATTTGAAGGCAAGTCATGACAGAACAACCATGAGTTTATGTTATTGGTGTATTGCCACATGTGACGGGATATCTATACATGAGCTGACCAATGATATTATTTGATTTGAGAGTGAAAATGCCTTAAAATTTGTTCTGTTTATCATACAAAATCATTGTATCACTTATACTTTCTCTATCAGGACTCTGCACAAGGAGTCCATTTGACTAAAATAAAAATAAACCAACTACAAAAATTGATTAATATTTACCCCCAATTGGTTTTGATTCAGCTCCAGCAAGCACAGGAGCCTCAGTACTGCCCTCAGCCTGAGCTGTATGAAAGAGAAACATATCAGAACTCAGTGCCACAGTGAACTCACATTATGAATAACATTCCTAAACCAGTGGAATGCTTTTCCTTTTTCTATAACAATCTCATATCTTCCCCATCAACATCCAACTATGCAGCTCCCTCAGTCGGTTTTGGGGGATTTTTTCAAGGATGCTGGACTGTTGCTTCATTGCTTCCCCATGGGCCCCCAGTCTTTACCCTCTCGTAAAGACAATATTTTAGTGCATTGTGACTATGAAGCAAAAGTCCAGTTCTCATTCACCCGCTCTGATTTCACTTTTAAGACATCTCATCTGGATCTCAGCATGCGACTAATTTATCATAATTAAACTAATCTGTTCTCGACAGTGAAACAATCTCCTATTTGATACATTATGTTTTGCTGAAACATACAGCGACTGGTCATGTGACTTTTTCGTACGCCACGTGACTTGTAAATATGACAAAAAGTGTTTACATTGCAATTTTGCGAAAAATGCCTTTATCTTACTGCCTGAAAAAACACTTCATGCAAGCGTGAATTTTGCGATATATGGGAGTTTTAGCAAAATTGACGTGTTTCCATTGGGCGTTTTTCAATGCACCTTTTCAATTTGTGCATTTTGAAGGGTAATGGAAACGCAGCTAGTAATGCTGTCGAGTCAGTTGAGCCAAGGTCAAAAAGATTATCTGTGCAATTGATCACTGGTCACTGTGAATACTGTTGTTATGTTTGTTTGCTGGACCATGGTTAGTCATTTTTATTTTTCGACATTTTACTTTAACCTGTTACCTTGCTTTTGTTTTTTCTCCAACTCCTCAGCCACATGGTTTTGGTTCATCTTCCTCAGGATGTCCACCGTGATCTTCACAGCTTCTTCTGGTCCAAAACGCTTCATCATAAGATCTACTGTATCAGGTGCATCTGCCTTATCCAAATCAGAAGCTGAAATTCTCTTGAAACTCTTAAAGTGCCATTTAAACCTCTTCAGTTTATCTGCATCTAATTCATCCAGAGCGCCCAGAAGCTGCTCTGAAACCGACGCCATAATCCTTCACTGATTCACTCCTACAGGACTAGCAGGAAAACAGCTGATACAAAAAGATACAAAAATATATCTGATTTGTGTTAATCACCTATAATTACTTTGAAATTAACTTTGAAAAGATTAGATCAGGGATGGACAACGTCAGCCCTGGAGAGCCACAATCATGCAGAGTTTTACTCCAACTTTAATTAAACAAAACTGAACAATCTAATCAAGGTCTGTGGGTTATTAGAAATCTAGAGTCAGGAGAGTTTTTATCAATGAAGTCATTTTATCAATAGTAACTATTCCAATGTCCCTAAAATTACATTTCATGCAGTGTGTAATGTTACTGTATGTGAATGTAAGCAGTCTGCCAAGTTGTAAAGCCGAAAGTGAACAAACAGTTGTTAACAATAAGTTATTGGCTTGTGAAAAAAGGAGTCGACTCTGAATCACGCAAACAAGTCGTCTGTCGTTCTAATTTTAGTTCTGGTTCGGATTTGCGTCACTCCGTGTAATGCCCGCCTACGTTCCATTTGCGACACTGCACCACAACAAAACGGGCCCTCGCACAAATGCTCCCAAATATGCTTTGAGGACGCACAGGCTAAATTTCGAGAGCATATGCGACCATTGTGGCCGAATTGATCAACGAGCCCTGTCAGCGGCGGCGTTTGTTCAAGTACAGATAGTTGAAATGTTCAACTTGGAAGAGAGCGCTCAGCTCATCATAGCACTCTTTACTGTCCAATCACAGTGCAGCAGAGACGGGACAAATACACACCAACCAATCGATGCATTGTACTTGTACAGCTGCATGTCTTTATATAGAGCATTGTATTGTAGTTCCTCGGCTTAAAGGTGTGATAAACTGTTCTTGTTTATTGTTTTATACTGTTGTTTGAGGTTTACTTATGATGTTCGCGTGTTTTTTACATTCAAAAACATTAAAATCAATAAGTAATAGGCTATTTTCTACCCGGGCTTTTAGGCCGGTTTGACAAATGATCGGTTTGAATGGGCGTTCCGCCATGAAGACTTGGAAGTAAACGCCCACTGCTATGATTGGATAGCAGTTTGCGTAGTAAACTTAGTTGGAGCCTTCTGTGAATTTGGTTAGACATGTAACGTTAGGTTACACATTAGCACCATTCGCACAAGATTTGCATTATCTGGGGACCTCGTGTGATTTATAAATTACCTCCCCACATCAGTATTTCATGTGACGCATTCGCATGGGATGATTTTACTCAAATTTACTGACTTATTTCCCGGATGTGATGGCAAGTCTTTGCGTATAGTTTGTATAGCCTATAGTTGTATCGTGTTTAATGATATATGACCGTACCTGTCAGCATTTGAGACCCGTGATCGCAAACCGGACAGAAGATCACCGCGATCGCGGGTCTCAAATGTTACGAGAGTTTCCATGATAAATAAACAAATGGGAGACTCCCGGTAATTTATGGATATGACCCAGCACCCGAAATAATACCAAAACACTTCAAAACAGCCTCCATTATTCGCAAACGGTGGATAAAACCTTAAAAAATGATATATAAGCCCTCCAAATCACAGAGATCCCGATTCGCAAGGGATTAAGATCACAGACAACCTCTGAAATTATTACAAATGACTAACGTTACAGTTCCACAAGTAATACTAACTTAATCGCGTGGGCATATCAAGCGATCTCTAACAAAGCAATAGTGATGCATGGTACAGAAATGTTTTACTCACATAGATTTCTCCTATTGGATTCAATATTGACGGCACAGCACTGCTTTTTAATTTTAGTCTCTCCTCAAATCCAGCGTCGATCTGTGCCTTTTTCACGAATGAACCCTCTGAGAAATGAAACGATCAAACGCTCCATGTTTTTCCCATGTGAGCTGGAACGTCTTTAAACATAAACTTTAACCACGCATTCCTAATATCGGAATCCGAAGGAAGGTTATGCAGCAACTGTGTTCTTTCACAACCAGGCACTGCACAATATTTTGCGATCTTTAACGGCATGTTTATTGCTTGCTCGCTCTATCTGGTTCCGCGCTTCTTGTGTTACTTCAGTACTGTCATGCGCGAACCAGTGGGCGGGGCTAGAGAAGTAGTCGTTGATATTCTTTCTGTGGAGGCGGTGTTCAACCTATCAATGACGTCATAGATTGGTGCATTCCAGAACCTGCCGTTCACTACATTACCCATACTGCTTAGCGTAACATGGTAATACATCACATACGGATGTGTTGCTACCGGCATGTTCCGGTAGCCGAGTGTATGTGTTACATGTGAGTCTAACACATGTAACACATTATTAGACCACACTGTGGTCTAATAAAGAGTTATTATTTATATATAACTGTGTGAAGTTATATGACATGGTGTCAGAAGTTCGTCGTACTCTAACTCAAGGACCAGAAGATGTCGATGTTTCAAGCTCTGGAGAAGATTGACTTCAGTCAGCCCGCCACATGGCCCACGTGGATACAGCGTTTCAAGCGATTTAGGATTGTATACAAAGCTGGATAAAGAGGACGAAGAGGTCCAAGTAAATTCACTGATGTATACTATGGGGAAAGAGGCAGAGACTATATTCGCATCATTTCTTTTCGTGAATCCGGATGACTATAAATAAAAAATACGAAGAGGTAGTGGAAATGTTTAGTGGACATTTTGTGCCATGAAGGAATGTCATACATGAGCGTGCATGTTTTCATCAACGTTCACAACAGATGGGTGAAACGGTTGAAGCTTTCGTGAGAGGATTGTACAAATTGGCAGAAAATTGTGAGTTTGGAACACAGAAGGATGAACAGATCCAAGATAGATTGGTGATCGGAATAAATGATCATGGAGTGTCACAAAGGCTAGAGATGGAAAGTGATCTGACCCTGGGAAAGGCAGTGCAGATAGCAAGACAAGCGGAACTTGTTAAAACTCAAAATTCTGCAGAAACGACTTCCGCAGAAGTGGTGGAATTGTACCAGAGGTCGCGAACAACAAAAAACTACAGTACCGGTAAGGAAAGAAACAAAAACACACAACAAGTACATAGACACACAGAAGAAAAGATGTGTTTACGTTGTAATTAGCATCATAGACCACGTGAATGTCCCGCTTACAATAAACAGTGTCGCAAATACAACAAACTAGGACATTTTGCTACAGCGTGTTTTAGCAAAGCTGTTAGAGCAGTGCATGTTCAAGACGGAGAAGAGCAAGAAAGTGAGACATACTTTTTGGACAGTATCGAGAAAAGAGAATCAGAATCAGACTGGTTAGTGAGTCTTCCTGTAAAAGCAGTGACATTTAAAATAGACACAGGAGCGGATATTACGATTATGTCCAATGACACATATGAGAATCTCCCACAACAGCCATCGCTGATGAAGACTGGTATAAAGCTAAACAGTCCGGGTGGTTATGTCAAAACGCTGGGGAAATTCTATGCAGAGACTGCGAGGAAACCACGTGTCATCAATTCTGGATTTATGTCGTGGATGGATGTTATGTTAACAATCTTAGTAGAAGTGCAGCTTGTGCCATGGGACTGGTGGCCAGAGCGGATTACATTCAAGAGGATGTGTTTGGGGAAATTGGCTGTCTGAGTTGCCAGTAAAGATTGAGCTGAAACCGGACGCACAGCCATAGATTCTGACAACTCCCCGCAGGGTACCTTTTCCATTGATGAAGAAATTTGACGAGGAACTACAGCGGATGCAAACAATGCAGATTATACGAGAGGTGACACAGCCCACTGATTGGTGTGCCCCGATGGTCCCTGTAGTAAATAAAAACGGATAAGTAAGAATTTGTGTAGATCTTAAACATCTCAACAAAGCTGTAAAAAGAGAAAAATTCATGCTGCCGACTTTGGAAGACATTTCTACGAAACTGGCAGGAGCCACAGTGTTTTCGACTCTCGATGCATCATCAGGTTTCTGGTAAATTCCGCTGGACTCAATAATTTCAATGTTCACAATGTTCATCACTCTGAGAGGCAGATTTTGCTTTCAGAGGCTTCCTTTTGGGATCACATCAGCACCTGAGATCTTCCAGAGGGAGATGACAAAGCTACTGGATGGACACGAGGGCTGTGTGGTAGTTATGGATGACGTCTTGGTATGCAGTAAAGACAAAGAGAGTCATGATAAGAATCTGGAGAAAGTAATGCAGACGATCAAAAAGTCAGGTCTAAGGCTAAACAAAGACAAATGTCATTTCGGAAAGAAGGAACTCTTCTTTGGACATATCATCAGCAGTGATGGGGTTAAACCTGACCCTGACAAAGTGAAAGCGATCACAGATCTCCCATGTCCCAAAGATATCGCACAGCTTAGACAAGTGCTGGGAATGGTGAATTATCTAGGAAAGTTTGTGCTTACAATGTCTACAATATTGCACCCACTAAATGAACTGTTAAAGAAGGAGTCAGCATGGGTGTGGGATGCGCTACAACAACAAGCTTTCGACAACGTAAAGGCTATGCTTTCGTCAGCTCCAGTTTTAGCCTTCTACGCCATTGAAAAACCTACCATTGTAACTGTAGACGCGAGCAGCTTTGGGCAAGGTGCTACTTTGCTACAACAACACGGTAACAAGACACTTCCTGTTGCTTTTTGTTCTAGAACACTGTCATCAGCTGAGTTGAAATATTCCCAGATCGAGAAAGAATGCCTGGCTGCAGTTTGGGCTTGCGAGAGACTTGCCTGTTATCTGCTGGGTCTTGGTGAGTTTACACTACAAACAGACCACAAACCGTATCGCTGATTAACACTTACGATTTGGACAAAACTCCTGTACATTGTCAATGTCTACTGATGCGTTTGATGCGGTTCAACGTTAAAGCTGTATATGTACCGAGAAAATCACTGGTAGTGGCAGATACATTGTCCCGTAATCCACTGGAAGGATTACAACTCTCTAACACAGAAGAGGCAGTACAAGCTTACATGGAAGCGGTGATCAGAACAAGACCAGTGTCTGAACCTAAGCTAAACAAAATTTGTGAGTTCACTTTAACAGATCCAGTGATACAGAAAGTGAAACAGTTCATAAAAGGAGGCTGGCCACATCACATGTCACAGGAATGTAAGGATTATTATATATGTACAGAACGAGCGTCACTCTCATGGGCTGAGGAATTGCTTCTAAGAGGTGACAGAATTGTAATTCCAACAGCACTATGATAAGGAATTCTTGACAAATTGCATGATGGGCACCAAGGACTAAACAAATGCAGGGAACATGCTAAAATGTCAGTGTGGTGGCCTGGAATTGCAGCAGACCTCAATGCCAAAGTTTCACAGTGTGTTTTTTTGTCAAGTGCATAAGTCCACACAGAGAAAGGAACCTCTTATCATAACTTCTCTTCCTCCTGGTCCATGGCAAACCTTCGGAGCAGACCTGTGCGAGAATGGAGGTAAAAACTATCTAGTAGTAGTAGATTTGTATTCTAGAGACATTGAAATTGCTTGTTTACATATCACTAGTAGTCGCAGCGTAATCTCCGCGCTAATAGGAATGTTTGTGAGATGGGGAATTCTGAGATAATTGCATTCAGATAATGCTACCCAGTTCAGTAGTCTGGACTTCGCAGATTTTTGTAAAACTTCGGGTGTTTATCATGTGACCAGCAGCCCTCACTACCAACAATCGAATGGTGCTGTTGAGAGAGCTGTGGGCACAGCGAAACACTTTCTGCGTCAGCCAGATCGTCATTTGGCTCTTTTGAATTACAGAGCTCCAATTGCAGCTACGGGAGTGAGCCCTGCACAGCTAATGCAGGGACGGCAAATTCGTACTACATTGCCTGTTTTGAAGAAAACTTCAGAACAGGCAAAATCACATCAGCAGCTACAAAATCACATCAGCAGAAAACTAGTTGCTGAAAAAGACAAACGTTCAAAAGAGGATTACAAGCTATTACAAAAAGAAAGCTAATTTTGGACGTGCAATTCCCTTTTTCACCAGTAGGGGTACAAAGAGAGGTTGTGAAAGATGGCCACTGTCCCCCTCTATTGAATGACTCTGTCTGTCTACCTGCTGGACAAAGCTATTACAAAAAGGAGGTTAATTTTGGACCTGCAATTCCCTTTTCCACCAGTAGGGGTTCAAAGAGAGGTTGTGAAAGATGGCCACTGTCCCCCTCTATTGAATGACTCTGGTTGTATAGGTCTGTCTACCTGCTGGACAAAGCAATTACAAAAAGAAGGTCAATTTTGGACGTGCAATTCCCTTTTCCACCAGTAGGGTTAAAAAGAAAGGTTGTGAAAGATGGCCACTGTCCCCCTCTATTGAATGACCCTGGTTGCATAGGTCTGTCTACCTGCTGGACAAAGCTATTACAAAAAGAAAGTTAATTTTGGACGTGCAATTCCCTTTTCCACCAGTAGGAGTAAAAATAGAGGTTGTGAAAGATGCCTCCATTCCCTCTCTACAGAACTAAACTGCTTTCATGTCTCTGTCTTCATGTTGGACAAAGCTATTACAAAAAGAAGGTTATTTTTGGACCTGCAATTCCCTTTTCCACCAGTAGGGGTACAAAGAGAGGTTGTGAAAGATGGCCACTGTCCCCCTCTATTGAATGACTCTGGTTGTATAGGTCTGTCTACCTGCTGGACAAAGCTATTACAAAAAGGTTATTTTGGACCTGCAATTCCCTTTTCCACCAGTAGGGGTACAAAGAGAGGTTGTGAAAGATGGCCACTGTCCCCCTCTATTGAATGACTCTGGTTGTATAGGTCTGTCTACCTGCTGGACAAAGCTATTACAAAAAGAAGGTTAATTTTGGACGTGCAATTCCCTTTTCCACCAGTAGGGGTACAAAGAGAGGTTGTGAAAGATGGCCACTGTCCCCCTCTATTGAATGACTCTGGTTGTATAGGTCTGTCTACCTGCTGGACAAAGCTATTACAAAAAGGTTAATTTTGGACGTGCAATTCCCTTTTCCACCAGTAGGGTTAAAAAGAAAGGTTGTGAAAGATGCCTCCTTTCCCTCTCTAGAATGGTTTCATGTCTCTGTCTTCATGTTGGACAAAGCTATTACAAAAAGGTTATTTTGGACGTGCAATTCCCTTTTCCACCAGTAGGAGTAAAAAGAAAAGTTGTGAAAGATGGCCACTGTCTCCCTCTATTGAATGACTCTGGTTGTATAGGTCTGTCTACCTGCTGGACAAAGCTATTACAAACTATCACCGTTTTCTATAATCAACGCAAAAAAGAAAAAAAGCTTGATTCCCGATTTTGGTTTTCTAATTTCAAAAGGGAAATCCGTTGGCCGCTAAGTACACGGACCCACTGTCCCCCTCTATTTGACCCTGGTTGTATAGATCTGTCTACCTGCTGGACAAAGCTATTAAACAGTTAACAGTAACAGTAAACAGCTATTAAAGTTATTTTTGAACATGTTGTTCACTAACCGTCCACTAGGTTCAAAAGAGAGGTTGTGACAGTTGTACATTGTCCCCCGCTACAGATCGATACTGGTCTCATGTCTTTATGCCTGTAACAAAAAGCTATTAAAAAATACCCACCGCGCTATTTAAAAAAACGAAGAAAGCTTGCACATTTCCCTTGGTCCCTTACTTACAGCTCCGCAAAGAGTGAGCTCGCCCGACTTAATGCACATTGCGACGGCTTTTGCGGTGCAGTGTTTATCATATCGAGCGAAAAGAATATAAAATAAGGTTGTGAAATATTATCAGCTTCGTCCTTATAGCGGTAATATTATTAAGATATTTGAAAGGCAAGTCGTTTTGGAGTTTTTGGCGTTTAATCGCTGAATGTGTCGGGAATATCGAAAACAAAACTAACTTTACCCCGCTACAAAAGCTCGTGTTAAAATTGTGGTTTTAATTCATGGCACCTTTAAACGCTGTCAAATGCGTCTTCCGTTTTCAGCTGCGTAAAAACGATTCCCAATCCCGCCACTCCCTCTGTATTTTTTTCCTGTCCCGTCCCAATCCCGTGATGAATAGTGATTTTGTTTCCCATCCCACAGGATTCCCGAAAAAATGTCCGCCTCATATCGTGTATGTACGTAAACTTGTTGTTGGACACACCATAAAACAAAGTAGGACCTTAAAAATTACAAAATATTTACTCTTTAAATAATTACCTACAAAACTATTGTGATGTCTAAATACTATCTGATGCTGAAGCTCTAGAATCAATGGTAACATGAGATATATATAAGTCAGTATTTACTAACTTACCGTGAAAAATTAGGATGTTCGTAGGCTTCTCGTTTTACCTTTGAACTGCGATCGTGAGAAAAAGCTCTGAAATTTACCTAAAGCGAGTGGAACCGGTTTTTCAAGAGACACAAGAAAAGCTCCCGAGGAAAATCACAGTAAATGCTGTCAAACAAACATAATGTTTTTCTGATGTATGAGAAAGACTGAGGAATTACAGGCACGGTCATTTCAGACAGTATTTTCAACTTTTATAGCGCTTTTTATGATTTGCATTGCATCAAAGCAGCTGTACAAGAAAACCAAAACCAAGAAAAACAACATAAATTGAACACACACAAAAATAAGATAAACCTTAAAAAGAATATGAAATAGGGCAGGTAAAGTAAAAAAGCTAAGGCACACACATATACAGACCAGGGGTCTCATTTATAAAACTGTGCGTTACTAAAATTGTACGTGCGCCCGAAAACCAAAAAATAGCGTACGCCAAAAAATATTCAGATTTATAAAACCGTGCGTAAGCACACCTGTAAGCAATATTCGCTTTATAAATCACAGATCACCCGCAAGTGTGCGTACGTGAATCAGCCTCATATCCCGCCCTGTACACGCCCATTTTTACCCATAAATAGTCAATGCAAAGCACCTCATGAATACTGATTCGTATATTAATAAACCTGACATCCAATCCGCTTGTTAAGACTGACGTCACGCACCATAATGGACGTATACCGTTTCCGGGTCCAACCGCTATCAGATGCCATAGAAAAATAACTAAAAATGATGTAAAACTGCCGAAAACACCCGATCCCATCCTTTATCTCCGTAACGAAATCACAAATGGCCACACATGAGATTCACTGAGATTTCCAAATTAATAATTGTTATAATTATTAATAATAATTATTATATTAAAGCCAAAGAAGGTCTCTGCAGCATTTAAATGTTTACAGCATTTAGACTGATCATTAACACCTCATTAAAATCACATCAATAATTAGTGGTGTCCTTCACCTGAGATAACATTTGAAGACATAATTGTAAAAAAACGAATGTTTCTTCATTTTTTCTTCATTTTGTTATGAACATCGTTAGGACTGATAACATAAAGAGAAACGATTGTGCAAGAGCTTAATGGCTGAATTTTCAGACTTTGACATTCGATGATCAGTATTTAAGGAAAATATATTTAGTATTTATTTACACTGTGTTCTGCAGTTATCATAGTTGATGCTGTCCCTATTCAGTCGGATCATCTCCTACTCATGCGCTCAGTGTGATGGTGAGACAGCGCTGATTAAATATTTAGATATCATTTTTATTTAAGATTTGAGTTGGATTTTACAAGAAGGTGCATGAAACAATTATCGCTCAATACAAGCGCAAACAACTCCGCAGATTTAATCTTCGTGATAATGTGGATCTTTAACGGATATGAGGTCAAATTAAATGTGTGTGAGGAATTAATGCTTATAATTGTTTTTATCTATCTTAGTATCTGCAATCTAAGTTCACTAACTCACCATTTGTGTTGCCCCTTGTCTCCAGAATGTGCATATGCATGGGTCAGAGTTTGCGTGCAGGTGCGCATATTTTTCCGTCAAGTTTGTTTTTATAAATCCCATCTTTTGCATGGGAAGTGGCTTACGCCTCTTTCAGGGCATGTTTTGTGCGTACGCAATGGTTATAAATGAGGCCCCAGGGCTGTACATTTACGCGTTAATAATAATTAATACGATATGGAACATTAACGCGATTAAAAGTTTTAACGCACCCGCCCCAGATATAAGTAGGTCATCTTACATTTCATACAGTTGACTGGTGACAAATATGACGCTGGCAACAACTTGATATAACATACAGAATACTGTCAGAAAGAACCTAAAATTCTATGCAAAAATTACTCTGAATGAGCTTTTGTCTCATTTTTATTTAGTTATGCAATCACACAAGCGCAATATCATAGCACTGCTATTTTTGTCCAGAAAACTACGAGTGCGTTTCATGTTGATTTTATACAACAGTTAATTAAATAAGAAATACATTTTAAGATATATTTTATAGACAACACCGTCTGTTTTCCTAATTTTTCAACAAAAATGTTAACTAGAAAGCCTCAGGAGAAGTGATGCGCATCTCTGAGGAACATACAGCGTGGTTTCATTTCTAAATGAATATGTTTCTGTAGCGAATCAATTGGGTGAATCAATATTATCAGTGGCTCATTCATAAAGAGTCATTTACTGCATTCCTGAACGTAATGAATTAATGACATTTACTGCCACATACTGGCAGTTTTTAACAGTATTAAAGTAAAAAAAGTTAAATAATAACAATACTAATAGATTGGATATATTTTGCCCCCTAAAAATTCGGTAACGCTTTAGATTACAGCCCGCAATGTACTGCATGATTAAACAGGATTTACAGCATAACTACGTGTAACAATAATGTACCTCTACAGTACATATGTCGTGCCGTAGTGGTGAGACAAGGGGACAAGGATAGAGGACCCAGGTGCAGACAGTGGGTAAGGGGTTAACAAGACGTTTAATAATAACAAAGACAAAACCAAAAACAGGGGAATATAATACATGACAAGACAGGACTAAGACTAACTACACTTAAACAAGACTAAAGTTACATATGACATGAACTACAAATAACTAAACTAGACTTTGGCAAGGCACAGGAACTCACCATACAATCACAATGAACCAGCACAAGACAGAAAACACAAGGGCATTATAAAGGGGATAAATCAAGAGGGGAACAGGTGCAGGGCATGAACTAATTAACGATCAATAATGAGGAGGGCCAGAACAGAGACGAGACCGGAGAGAGTGTATGGCATGCCATAACAACAATAAATGTCTCTCTCCACACTAAACATGAGGTTCTGTCATGATCCTGCCACTAGACCAAGAGAAACATGACATGATGCGGCAAAATCATGACAACATAGGTAAAAGGGAACAATATGTAAGGTTTGGGGAATAAAGGGGTAAGCGTAAGGAAAATTAAAAATAATATTTATTAGGGAACTGCATGCCTTATAAACATCCAAATCAAACTGTTCTAGACCTACTTGATTATAGTCTCAAAAGACCAACATTGATTCTGCACATTTTACAATTTAAAACTCATCAAAATAACACATAGTGACCAACAATCCTTTGAACAATCAACAAATTCATCCTAAAGCCAAAACTTAAGTTGACAGACACAGTGTTGCCCCCAAGGGGGAGCCAGGGGGGTCCGCGGCCGCCCCAACCAGAATGAGATTTTAAATGTTTGAATTTTTATATTAGAATAATAGTTGTAATATTTATTAATTAAAATGTACATTAACGAAGCACTATGTAGAAAATATAATAAACTTGTATAATGTGTTATGTAGAATACGATCTCAACCCCTCCCTGAGATTAGTCTATAGTCGCTAAGGCATCTTTTTGAAATTTTCTGTTGCTCATACTCACATGTCGATCGATCACTATACTGTACATGTTTGGTTAATATTACTCCATCAGCTGATCTTTAAATTATTGGATTTGCAGTTTTTGGCAACATTTGATGTACAGTAATGTTACTATCATTGTTTTTTATAGTCAAATATATGTAGCTGTAAATTGTCCATGGGTTAATGTGTACATTATTTTCTTTTGTATTAAAGTTGTGAAATTTACATGTGCTGCAACAAATTATTATTTGGGGTCTGCAGGAGAGAAAGTATTCAGACAGATAAAGGGACTACTCTATTAGCTAATGCGCTTTATGTTTTCTGTGTATTGTAGATTTCTGTGCATATAAATGCACTCATGTAACCTTAATAAAAATGTGTATATCTCCATGCTTTGTTTTTGATTTTATCCTAACAGACATCACATATTTTCAGTTAGGTTTTTATTTTTCCCATCAGTTTTATCATACAAGTGGTTTTGGTGAGTGAATATAGAAAATATGATGAAAAGTATATTTTGCATAAATGCCTTTTTAAAAAAACTTGGCATAGAAATAGGAAAATACGGTATTTTAAATGGTACATGGAGTGGAAATATTTGGCCCAGAAAGTGCTGTGAAAAATTATTTTGTTTTCTAGTACAAATATATGATATTTTAGGTACAAAATAGGTATTACTTTCTGAAGTTGTTAATGCAGTTTTCATGTGAAACAATGCAATATAATAACTACTGTGGGATGTTCTATTGATAACTGTAAAATGCATCCAGTGGTTCACTTATAATTTTCTTTTGAATTAGAGATGTAAGATTTGCACTTTTCTTGAAATGTACTGCAACAGTAATGACAGTTTTATGTCAGGGGATAAGCATATATTTTTGTACTTTACTCTCATTTTAACTTTTAAATTTGCACTCCAAATAAACATGAGGGTAATTGCAGTTGAAATGTGGAGTAACTTTTTTTCTATTTGGCTCTAGTAAATCGTAATACTAGTAATAACTTTATATGCTCCCAGTAGTATTAATGGCAATGCCAAAACTCTTTACCATTAGATTCAGGCATAATACATTTTTTGAATTGTGCCCCCCTAAGATTTGTACTGGCCCCTTTGTGCCACCCCATAAAAAAAATCCTGGGGGCGCCACTGGCACAGTCTGCGTGCTTCATTTGTGCTGTTTTGCTTGTGCAAAAACTGAACACATCATTTCCCTTTATTTCATGTTTGCTATGATAAAAAACCCTGCACTTAATTGATAACCACAGTAGCTTATTTATGGGTACATTGTGATTACAAAAATGTAGTGTATGTTCATGCTAACATTGTTGTATAGCATACTGCAGGTCATGCATACCACGTTATATTAAAATAGTTACCCCTTAGTTTTAAAATACTTACTGTATCATTTTTTTTTATTTTATTCCTCACACTTTGCATATGTTCCCCTTTACCTACAAATATGTACTGTAAAGGAATATTATTGTTACAATTAGTTACAATGTAAAATTCAGTTTAATTATGCGGTAAATTGTGGGCCGTAATCTAAACCGGTACCAAAAATTCTGCTTATTTACATTTACTTACCATTTAACTTGAATTACTATTTCTTTGGGGAAAAGGAAGATATTTCTTAAGAATGTTTGTAACCAAACTGTTAATTATAATAATTCAGCTTCTGAAACAAGAAAATTGGCCGTTTTACATTCTGAACATCTGAAGCTACTTACTGTATTGTGTGATTAAGTTGCGATTAATTAGATTAATTAATCGCAACATCATGTAATTAATTAGATTAAAAAATGTTAACGCTTCACAGCCCTAATAGAGACACATACAACTATGTAAATACAAATACAGGCCCTGTATACTTTGTAATATTAGTACTATGTTCATGGTATTATTGTAAGTCTTACAAATGAGCTAGAAATACTTGATTACATATATTATTGCCGGTTCGATTCCCAGGGCCGGCGGGTAATGACTGAGGTGCCCTTGAGCAAGGCACCTTACCCCTACTTGCTCCCCGGGCGCTGTAGTGATAACTGCCCACTGCTCCGGGTGTACGTGTGTTCACTACTCTCTGGATGGGTTAAATGCAGAGGTCACATTTCGGGTATGGGTCACCATACCTAACAAATAGGTCTCTTTCACTTTTCACTTATTAATAGGTCAAATGTGAATTTTTAACAATATCATGGATTTTGCAAAACTGCAATGATGTAAACAAATGGAGAACAAACCTTGGGAAAAAACAGACTCGACCAGAAGAGCCAGTTCTCCACTGGCTTGTCAAGAAAAACTGCTGCATCTTGACAGGCTAAGCTTGTACAAGCTATAGGCCTAGATACAACAATTAATCGTAAGAACGGGCAAGTAGAAAATAATAATGTGATAAATAAATTCAATGTTTAAGTATTTATCTATTATCTACTGTAATAGCTTGTTGCCTGGCCATCATCAGTCTGAATATGAGCCAGATTGAGTTTTGGTTACCAAAGGAAAATGAAAAGTCAGACATACTGAGAGTTGAATACATTCAATACCATTCGGTGTATCAATAAATCTCTTTAATACTCTTGTTGTCAACATTGAACATCCCAATCACATCTATCCTGTTGGCATGACTCTCCAGTAGATGTTCATTACAAAACCCTGCATAGTTCATCAAGTGCACTTAACTAATCCAGGCATATTATGAAATCGGGATTAGACATAGGCGTAAAACAGAGGGAGGGGTAGACGGAACACAGTGTGATGTTCGTCTCTAAGGATGAGCAAACATAAATAGATTAGCCAATCAGAACATGCCTAGACAATCTCTAGTAGAGATAGACAACAGCTTGACAAATGTGATGAACACACAGGGCTTATATATCTCCACATCTCCAGCTTCTCTTGCTACAACCCATGGACTTCATAGTGACCAAGACAGTCCAAGAGAGCTATTGCATGAACAATCATGTCTTTAGCTGTGAGTGATCAAACTGATTAACAACACTGCACATATCACATCCGGTACGCCTTTATTGGCCCCGACTCAAGTAAAATTAAGGCACCGGATCGTCTATGGAAGACCAGTAAAAGGACTTTGAGGAGAACATCCAGCAATGGACTGAAGCGAAAAATCAGAGCAGCCATGAGGACAGCCAGGCGTGCCAGCACCATGGAGGTGCCCTCCTTCCTCCGACAGCTGGTGAAGGAGACCGAGAAGATGGTGACCTTTCTCTTCAAGGGTGGGCGAAGGGTAGATTACGACTTCGAAAATGAAGAGGACATTCCCAGTGCGTACCTGGAACGGCCAATTCTGGTGAAGGACACGGAAGAGGGGGGATCAAAATGGGGGATTTACTATGCCATGGCCAGTGTGCAGGGCTGGCGTGTCCACATGGAAGATGCCCACACCTGCATGCCGGAGATGGCTGTGGGATATCCAGACTGGAGCTATTTTGCTGTGTTTGATGGACATGCTGGAAGAACAGTTGCTCAGTACTGCTCCAAACATCTGCTGGATTTCATTCTGGATACAGGTACTAGGTTTACACAATTTGTATTGTGGTCACAGAAACACAAAAAACATTTGATAGATGGAACTTTCAACTATCTACAAAGTAAGATAAAGTCACTGATGTTATGCTAATATACAAATTAACAACTAATAAAATATGCAATAAATCTAGGACTGTGAAGCAATTAAAATTGTAATCTAATTAATTACATGATGTTGCGATTAATTAATCTAATTAATCACAATTTAATCACACATCACATTTGGGGCCAAAATATAATTTATAGCCAAAATATGACAATACAGAAAGTAGCCTCAGATGTTCAGAAGCTAAAACGGCCATAATTCTGTTTTTTTCAGAAGCTGAATTATTATAATTAAAGACCAAAACAGTTTGGTTACTAACATTCTTAAGAAATATCTTTCTTTCCCCCAAAGAAATAGTAATTCAAGTTTGAAACGACATAAGGGTAAGTAAATGTAAATAAGCAGAATTTTTGGGCATACTATCACCATTTTATTAGTATTGTTATTATTTAACTTTTTATTTTAATACTGTTAAAATTCTTTGAAGAATTAAAAACTGCCAGTAGGTGGCGGTAAATGCCATTAATCCATTAGATTCACTGAATTCGTTCAGGAATGCAGTAAATTACTACTTTATGAATGAGCCACTGATTATATTGATTCACCCAATTGATTCACTCAAGAAACGTGTTCATTTAGAAACGAAATCACACTGTGTGTTCCTCAGAGATGCGCAACACTTCTCCTGAGGCTTTATATTTTTAATATATTTTCGTTGAAAAATTAGGAAAACAGACAATGTTAATTTCTTATTTAATTAACTGTTGTATAAAATCAACATGACATGTGCACTCATAGTTCTCTGGACAAAAATAGCACTACTATGATATTGCACTTGCTCTTGCTTGATCACATGAATAAATATGAGACAAAAGTGTCAGAACATCCAGACACGGGTAAGGTAATCCACAAGGCAGGTAGCACAAATAACAAGGCTCGAAGCACAAATCACAGGGCATGAAGAACAAAACGAATCAGCACAGGACTGCAGACACAAGGACATTAAATAGGGGAACTAACAAAGGATAATTAACAAGGGACAGGTGTTGGGAATGAAACACTAATGGAAAGTTAAACGAGGAAACGAGAGGGGTGGGGCCAAAGACGAGACCAGAGAGAGCGCATGTT
This sequence comes from Triplophysa rosa, assembly GCF_024868665.1. Lineage (NCBI taxonomy): Eukaryota > Metazoa > Chordata > Actinopteri > Cypriniformes > Nemacheilidae > Triplophysa > Triplophysa rosa. Next base: position 8,272,722 of record NC_079903.1, on the reverse strand, counting down.
ATGTCAGAACCAACAATAACATGCCTCTCTCCACACAAAACATGAGGCTCTGTCATGATCCTGCCACTAGACCAAGAAAGACATGACATGATGAGGCAGAATCATGACACAAAAGCTCATTCAGGGTGATTTTGCACAGATATCTTTAATTGTGGGTTCTTTTTGACAGTATTCTGTATGTTATATATCACGCAGTAAGTTATTGCCAGCATCATATTTGTCACCAGTCAACTGTATGTAACAACTGTATGTAAATAAAAGATAACCTACTTATGTCTGGGGCGGGATGGGTGCGTTAAATGCGTTAAACATTTTAATCGTGTTAATTTTCCATAACAAGTTAATTATAATTAATGTGTTAAATGAACAGCCCTAAATAAATCATTATCTTTGTCACCGAAACTAGCATACAAGCTTAACTTCTAACAAGCTTTGGTCAAGTAGGTCAAAAGGCAGGTCATTGGCAAATGTTACTGACTCTGTGATTATGTAATCAGGCTGTGTGACGGCAGATGAGGACCCAGAGCAGGTCAAAGATGGCATCAGGGATGCTTTTCTTGCCATCGACCGACACATGCACACCCTGGCCCGTAACCACAGCTGGGACCACAGCGGATCAACGGCTACAGCCGTCATGATCTCTCCGCAAAACATCTACTTCATCAACTGCGGAGATTCACGAACCTTCCTTTGCCGTGACGGCCAGGTGGTGTTCTACACAGAGGACCACAAACCCTGCAATCCCAGAGAGAAAGAGCGCATCCAGAACGCCGGCGGTTCTGTCACCCTACAGCGCATCAACGGCTCTCTGGCCGTGTCCAGAGGGCTTGGAGACTACGATTTTAAGGAGGTGGAATGGAAGGCCCAGACGGAACAGTTGGTGTCACCTGAACCAGAGGTGTACGAGCTGAAACGGACACCGGAAGATGAGTTCTTGGTGGTGGCTTGTGATGGTGTCTGGGATGCTGTGGGAAACGAGGAGCTATGTGCGTTTGTGCGTAACCGCCTGCAGGTGTGCAACGATCTGAGAGACGTCTGTTCGCAGGTCATTGACCTCTGCCTCTACAAGGTTGGTATCAGAGATATCCTCGGTCTAAAGGTCTATGGGGTCATTCATAGTCTGTACACAAATAGCAAGCTTTGCCTAAATTGCAAACGCTAATCAGATTTCCCTGACTGCTTGCCAACTTCAGGTTAGAAGGTGACACAAGTTGTTTATAGCTCTACTTACATGTATTAAAACAATAGTGTTTCCGGTCAAACTTTATACAAGGTGACCTTAACATTAAATGCTTGCGAGATTGACTGTATAGACCTCTTTGGATGAAGTAATCAACACTGGTCCAGAAGAACTTCCTGTTTCAGTTCTTTAACACTACACAAACGTTTGAACAAAATTACAACCAACAAAATATTTATAACTGTTCAACAAACATCTTAAATTTAAGATTTGATTATACATTTAAGATTAAAATACTACTAATAAATAAATACATATTCAAATCATAAGTTCTTCTGGACCAGTGCTTACATCTTGCAAAGTGGTCTATAACTAAATGTTCTGGAAATCTCCCACATTTACTTCTAATGAGTTATGGTTAGGTTTATGAATAAGGGCATGGTTAGGGGTTACATTTAGGTTTTATGGATTGGGTTACAGTGAAGGGTATTGTTAATGTAGTGTATTTTGAGGGGTAATGTATATTCACATGTTAGCCTAGATAAAGTCAAAATGAAATCAAAAATTTCATTTCTTTTTTTTGGAATATTGAAGTTCTTATTATAATTTATCAGTGAGGGTCATTTTTTTTATTCATGTGCCTCTAATCTTTAATCAAAATCTGAAAATGCACCTCCGCCCTCTAGTGGCAACTAGGGTTGTTGCACAGTGTACCAGTGCAACGATAGCATCGCGATGCTAAAGCTTAAAAATACTTGCGACGCCATTCAATTTTTTTAACTGTAGTATCACGGTTTTTGCGATAGTAATATTTTCAGAATTTGTTTCACTCAGAAATATGCTAGGATACAGAAGACGGTCACCATTTTCAGACTAGTTCAAGTGGTCATGGTAGTTAAGGCCACCAAATATAAAGTGTGGCCTTCTTTGCATCTTTAATCTTGTTTTATGTACAAAAGCCAACAGTTTAATTAAATGAATGATCAAAAAAGGTCATTTAAGGTTCACTCGTTTCAATGGAAAATAAAAGATCAGTAGCTACATAATGTCACAATCAATGTGTCATATTTAACAATCTGATATTAATGAATTGCTGGCACAGAAGCTGTTGCTAATGATAAACATGATTACTAGCAGGCACTTGGGTTATGTAATATTACAGTATATAATGCTGCATGTTGTGGCAAGTAAGATTATAATGCACGTAACAGAGTCAGCTTGATCTGTTCTTCAAATAGAATGATTACGAGAGAGAGAGAGAGAGAGAGAGAGAGAGAGAGAGAGAGAGAGAGAGAGAGAGAGAGAGAGAGAATGGATTACAGGTGAGATACGGTCTAAGGCCTCAGATATATGAATATCCAGAGTTACACATCAACAACATTCACAAGCCAAATGGTCTTTAGATCTCTTTATATCTGTTATCTATTGTGTTGTTGTTTTTTTATTCCAAAGTAACTATTATGCAGGATTTTAAAGAATATATTTAATTTTTTTTTAAATAATTAAAATAATTATTTAATTTTAAAATTCTTGAAATGTCTTGCAAATGTTTCAGGGTAGCTTAGACAACATCAGCATCAACATTGTCTGTTTCAACGGCGCCCCCAAAGTGACACCAGAGGCACTGCAGCGTGAGGCAGAGGTAGAGCAAATCATTGACCAGAAAGTGGAAGGTAAACTCAAACTCACCGATTTATTCTTAAATATAAATTCTGTTAAAAAAAACATCAGAAATCATTTTATGTGATAGCCATTCCAACCATTGAGTGATATAAGTTCTCAAAAAGAGTTTTTCTTTCTAAAAATATCTTCCTCTCACGTCACCCAGAGATCATTCAAGAGATCAGGGCTAAAGATGAAGATCCTGACCTACTTTATGTAATGAAGTTCCTGGCATCTGAAAACATACCGGGTCTTCCACCGGGTGGCGGAATTACAAGCAAGTGAGAGACTGGAAACATTTACAGAAAGTTTACTTAAGGAAACACGTTTTTGTAAATAAAAATAGATGATTCCTTTTGTTAGTTCTAGGAACACCTAGTTACTGTATGTGAGTTTTATCTCATTTAAACTCTTTTCTCTTTGTTGCAGGAAAGATTGCATAATTGCTGCATATCAGAAATATGCATCAGCCTTTAGATCTCTTGAGTCAATGGTATGTGTTTGAAATCTTTGAAAGACAATAAATTAATGTTTTTATTTGATCTCCTGTTGTATGATGTCAAAAAAAAAAGTGTACACTCTAAAAATCCTGGGTCATTGGTTGGGTCACATGGACAATCTCCGCCATTGGTTAAAATAACCTAGAAAATTCAATGTGAAGCAACACAGAATTTTTAGAGTGTAAAGATGAATAAATCAATATTTGTGTTAATTTTAAGGTATGAATTCTCATATATCTTTGTATAATTACAGGAGGTTGTTGGCTCTGAGGATTCAAACTGAGTTTTCCTGGAACTGGAATCAAACCTTGAATGTGATTTCTGTACCTAAAAAGAATACAGTTTTGAGCCAACTTTACAGACGTCATGGGTAGCCAAACGGTTTACCATCTCAAATCATTGTTGTTTATAGAAAGTCAGAAGTACAATTATCAACAACAACAAAAATCATGAAGCAAAGCATTCCTCATACACATGCTAAAGTGAAGTTTAAATACAGTGTGTCTTGCATAGACATGTGTCTATGGCATCTTTAGCACCCTGACCACCCCAACACTGCAAGACTGTTTCAGTCTTGAGTTTGGGGTGGAACTGTGCCCAGCTAATAACCAATGAGGAGTATTCAATCAAAATTATTATTTTTGCAATTTATTATTTGAAAGTATTATTTTTACAGTTCCATTTAGCAATGCAAGTGACACAGGACTTACACTTTCCAGCTTTAAAGAGGCATCTTGTGGGAGATTTTACTTTTTAGTGACCTTAATTTTAGTTATGTCACATTAAATCTATTTTAATCTGAAATGTCACATTGTGGGATTTAACTGTTTTACAACATGATTTGGCACCATTTGACTCAAAATCCTTATGATTAGCATATAAGTGCAAAAGGTTTTCAATATATAATATAGTATTCACTTTTGTTTCTTTTCTTGTTGTGACTAGTTATGACTAGTTCCAGAACACACACAAAAGTTAAATAAAAAGTTTCTATTTATCTTAAAGATCCGTATGCCTCTCTTGGTGAGAAGAAAGACACATACTGAACATATATATATATATTGAAGGTACTGTAAGTCATTTTTAATTAAAAAAAAGTGTCTGCCATGTACAATTGTAAATGTAAAATGGGATTCATGAGTTGGTATTTTTCAAACTCAGACACGAGGTCCTCTGGTGGCAAGTTAAAGGAACTGTATGTTTAGGTAAGCTAAAAATGTTCTTACAAGTGAGGATTGCTGCACAGTTTTTTGAAAATGAATTCTCACTCGTCCACTCTCCAAAATTATTTTTAGTTTTTCTGAAATTTTAAATCAGCTTCCATGTGTATTTCAGCTCTCAGTCTTTTACATTGCTGTTGGGGGAATTTGTCACTCTTTTTGTTGGAAACAGGTTTGCTTTTGTTGAAATGCAGCAGACACTGGATTGAAATGACTATGTGCAGGAATATTAAAGGCAAATATGGATTGGTCTCTTATTTTTTCAGAGCTGTACATATAGAAACCCACAGCTTCAATGTGGTTAAATTTTCTCTAACCACAAACATCAACATCTCATGACATACAGATTACAGTTTGCTGTCTGTATCTACATCTCTAACAATGTTATCGTTGTGCTTGTGGAATAAATATACATGTGTCTTTTAATAACATATATGACATATTTACAGATGACTAAACCAAATTGCCTGTTCCTGGCATTGGAACGTTGTGTCTACTTTAAAAAAGGTCTGTATTCTATAAAAATGAGCTAAAAAAAATTTCACACCTTAAATCAGCCTGCAATGCATTTATTCAACATTTTTCCCCAAAATAACGGTATTACTGGCAAATACTTTGATAATAATTAGACTTAATGGACTGTCTCTAGAAGAACAGCGGAATCTTTAGAATCTCAAATGTTTTAAGTAAAGGTTATGAAATAAGTAGATTACACACAGGTGAAGAGCTGTTCAATCAAATATTAATTTTGACTTACAAAATAAAGAATGGAACATGAGAGCTTATTGGCTGAACTTATGACACTGATAAGTGCAAATCATTTAAGACATTTAAGAATAACAAAATTTTAGAAGTGTCAAAAGACTAAAAGTCCATCCAGCTCTATTTATAAAGCACTTATGCTTAACTAAAATAAACAACTGCTAAAACTTTGCTATTACAAAATATTGTTCAATATGGATAGTTAATATGGATGTCAATATTTCACCAATCACATTGCATGTCCTATATTTCTGTAGGCTGTGCTGTATCGGTCAATAGGTTTTTTAGAATTTGAATGATGCTTTTTAATTCAATAAAACAAGCATACTACCAACTGAAATTATCTGAATCTGAAGTAAATACACAAAATAAAGTAAACTATAAATAACAGGCCCTACATTTAAAGTGATAGTTCGCCCACAAATGAAAATTATGTAATCATTTACTCACCCTCTTGTCATTCTAAACCTGTATGACGTTTCTCAGAAGATAAAAAAATGATAGAAGATATTTTAAAAAATGTTGGTAACTGACACCCATTGACTTGCATTAGTTTTGTGTCCATGCAATAGAAGTGAATGGGTGCCGGCGCTGTTCAATTACCAACTTTCTTTAAAATATCCTCTTTTAAAATACCTTATTTCATTAAATATCTTCTGTTCTGCGGAAGGAAGAAAGTCACACAGTTTGAANCTCTGCATTTCAAAACGACAATAGAAGTCGTTCAGGTCGTCAGCCAGTCGTTGATTACCCATAGACTGAGGGGATGATGGCTTGTAGTTGGTAATTACCAACTTTCTTTAAAATATCCTCTTTTAAAATACCTTATTTCATTAAATATCTTCTGTTCTGCGGAAGGAAGAAAGTCACACAGTTTGAAATGATAAGATGGTGTGTGAATGATGTTATAAATTATAAGTTATAAATCCTGAAAATAGGATATGTACTGACTATAAAGTTCAATAGTGAACAGTAATGACATCTAGTGGCTTTGCGCTGTAATGACAGGATCTTTTTATGTAAAAGCCTAGATAAGACAAGCGGGCATATGGATGGATGTGAATGATTATGCTCTACAAAAAAATAAAATAATTGTACATAATTATTTATGTTTATACTTTATTTTGAACATCTTATTAACGTTGTTTACTGAAGAACTGACGTTGCTAATATGTGTGTAATATAGATAACACACAGCAATAGATTGAATGCTGTGATTGATCTTAAAATGTCTGATGTGTGCATCTGACACGTAACGTTTTTATTATTATTATTTAGCCCGTTAAAGCGTAGGTTAAAGATTTTTTCTGCTCAAAGGGAACTTTAAAACGTCAAAATATTATCTACATTTTCACTATATCTAAATATACTGTGATTTTCACAAAAATGATACGTTTCTGAAAATATTATTTTAAAACAATATGATTTTTTCCTCGAAACAATAACCCACCAGTCTTTATAAATAATATCATCTTTTGCTATTACTCACAAACAATGATTGTGATTGGTCCATTCCGAACGCGCTGAAAAAAACAACTCTGACCACATGTAAGTTGTCGCCTAAATATTGTCACTTGATCAACTTTAATATGGCTAATTCTTTTCGTAAGTGAGCATTCCTATCCCCTATTCAAGTCGAATAGCAGATTTAATGTGTGAACACTGGAGGAAGTAACTTAGCTCTATGTATTTCATAACGTGACTACACCTTGACGAATCGCGTAGAAAAACAACGTAATTTCTCTTTACCTGGAACAAGGTTTCCTTCAAGGGCGCAAAAATGCAGTTTTGAATAGGTCTATAGTGTTTCAATACTTACATTAAAAAGAAATAAACAGTATCATCCTTTTGTTTTTAATATCATCCATTGTACCTGATTAACAAACGGCCACGTTGCCCCTCCCATGTCGTGTGTTAATTGGCTGAAGTGACGTTGTAAAGAGTGTTGTCCAATTAACATTGAGCTTTGCTGCCATTTAAACCCACTGCCTTCCTTAATGTTAACAGTATACACAGGCCCTCATAACATGAGCTGTTCCGGCTCCATTCGAGTTGACAGGGTGTAAAAAGATGGCAGCAGGTTGTTGACAAGAACAAGACCCTCTCTGTTTATAAACTGGTGAGGATTAAAATGTATTTATATTTTTATAACAGAAAAACTAGACATTCAGTACACTTGATTGTGTACAGTGGCCTGTATTTGGCAGGGTGTACATGTAATATTTACACTTGTTACATCAAGCAAAGCTTGAAAAAAAAAGTTAGGAGTTCAACGATAGATATACGTAGATATTCTTTTAAGGCTGCCAAAACAACCCCTTTTCACTGTTCCAAAGCGTAAGATCTGTCAACCAAAATAAAGCATCAAAACACTGCAATTCAAAATGACCTTAAAAATCGCTGTCACGTTCCTTATTGCAAAGTTATGTTATTTCATACTTGAATATGCACGTGTTAAGTTATATTCGCATATAAACTGTAGAATGTGTCACTGGAGTGTCATGGGCCATGGCACCTCTGTACTAATGACTTAAACATCATCTTTAGTGTTCCTGTCATGCATTTATTTTCAAAGAGGGTTAGAAACAGAAGTTCAAGGATAAGAGAGCGTTTGGAGCTCACAGGAGGTCAGCTGAACCTGTTCTTCGTTGCAACTGCCGTAACATTATAAATTGAGTTTGTCATCACTATAAACTGAAAGGAACGTCACGATCGGAAAGAGACTTTCACTTTAAGACGTCCTCAACAGCAACAGGTAATGTGCGGCTTACAGAACAACCAACAGCTTTTTAGCTAAGTGATGTGGTTTTCTATTCTTTATTTTGTTTCTTCTTCTAAACTCGTGTTACTTTCTTGTGTAACATCTCCTTTTGTGTTACACAGAAGAAAGGCCATTCAAATGCATTTAAAACAACCAAAGTCGCAAATGAGAGAATTAAAAATTTCTTGGTGAACAATCCTTTTAACACACAATTGTCAAAAGTTTTTTGTGCCTCTTCCAGATGACGCTGAAGGTAGAGGGGGATCCAGGCTATGGCAGCATGTCTGCCGGATGTCGATTCACCGGTCTGGATGACTCGGAGACTGTTCCCCTGCTTATTCCAGACCCCGAGCTTCGCCAGCACACCTGGAAGCCACTGAACAAAGAAGAGCTGGAGAAGTGCGCAGGTGGACCAGGATGGAAAAAGATTCGTTCTTGTCTGGTTCTGGCCTTCTGGGTGGGTTGGGTGATCATGCTGGCAAGTGCAATCGCAGTGATCGTTCAGACGCCACGAATGGTGACTCCTCTGCTGCTCTGGTGGCAGAAGGATCCCTTCTATCGACTGCAGCTCGTTGTTGATGCAGAGAATGGTAAAACCAGCAGTATCTCAAGTAAATAATGCTGAATGAAGTCATTTACAGTAAAAAGAACTGCAGTTTGCTTTGTGAACATTTGATTCGGAATTCACACCTGCATGTCAAAGTCATTAATACTTCTGTGAAGTGTCCATGAAGGCTAGAAGATTATGATGTAACAAAAACACTTTTTAAATGTAGGTTGAACACAAAATGTAAGACAAAACATGCCTGATGTTGTATCCGCAGAACACAAAAGAAGATATTCTGAAGAATGTTGTTAACTGGCCGCCATTCACTTGCATTGGTTTTGTGTCCACACAATAGAAGTGAACCCAGTGCTGTTCAGTTACCAACTTTCTTCAAAATATCTTCTTTTGGGTTCAGCGGAAGAAAGAAAGTCATACAGGTTTGGCATGACAAGAGGGTGAGTAAATGATGACAGATCATTTCATTTTTGGGTTAACTATCACTTTAATGTGTGTAATCCAATGTGGGTAAAGCCTAGTGCAATGGCATTTCTCTCTCATTCAGGGTTGTCTAAGCAGCTGCCGTACCTGAAATCACTGGGGGTCGGGGTCCTGATTCTGGAGGGTCTGTTACGTAAGGACGTCTCCCTGCCGAACCTGACGCAGATTGATCGAGGTCTAGGCACTCGTCCACAGTTCAGACAGCTTATGACAGAAAGTCGTAAAGCAGGTAGGCTACGTATTTTTCTATCTATTCTTTTTGGTAGTTTGCTCACATTCATGTCTCCTTATCAATGTGTTGAAAAATAAAGTTGTTTGGTTTAGGACTGTACCACCCTTGAGATTCACTAGATGGTGATGTTTAGCCATATTTGATCAATCTATTGTGCACAGTCATTTGGATACTTTGGGGTCCTTGTAAACTTTCATGTAAACAGTGGTAGTGTGGGGGGATTGAGGCCGTAAATCATGAATGAATGAATTTAAAATGTGAATTTGGTATTTGGTTTAGGTCTGAGAATAATGTTGGACCTTTGCGAAATGGGCCCGTTTGAACCAGTGTTGAGCAATGACACTGAGGTTCGGTCGGCTGGTTCAGGATACATGCAGGTAATGTATATTTGTAGAGTTTGGTTCCAAAATGAGAACTCCGTTTTTGAAAATTTTCAAAAATCATGTTTTTTTATTGTGCGTTCCAATTAATATCAAACAAACTGCAGTAGGTAGGCCTATGTTTTGATTTATGCAATAATAACTAAAAAAATACAGCTAACTAACACAATAAAACACAATAAAAACACGATAACTTAATAAAAAACAAGATTTTTGAAAAAATTAAAAGTGGAGTTGTCTCATTTTGGAACCAAACTCTTCATTTGCACTCTTACCATGGTAAAGCGACCTATTTGTCAGTTATGGGAGTACGATATAGATACCATGGTATATGAATATCCCAGGCATTCAGTGCTATTATATATAAAGATACTATAATGCTATTACTATCTGATACTGCCCATCTCGTATGTTTCTCTTAGATATCAATTTCTATTTTCATTTCTCTTAAGTGATTTTAGGGAAAACATCTGAGGCTAAATTGATACATTTTCACTACAACAATGGATTTATTTGATATACTGTATTTTGTGTTTTATCCTATCCAGGACTCGTTAAGATATTGGCTGGAACAAGGTGTGTCAGGGTTTGAATTCTGCGACACAGACGTGACCTCTGTGAAGGTAAAACTGTCTGAAACTTTACTGACGTTCTTCTGGCAATGTGGGGAGAAAGTGTGTTGATGTTTTGCTTTGAGTAATGATCTGAGAAAGCTTGTGTATTTTACATTTATTATTATTATTTACAGTAATTGATGTGGTTTATGGTTTGCAGACGCTAATGGAGTGGGGTGTCCTGATGCGAGAGTTCAGTTCACAAGATGACGAAAGGTAAACTCATAATGGAGATCAAACCCAAACCAAACAGCAGCATCCGGAGTTAACATGGAATCTAAACTGAACCTGTTTACTTAAACACCTTCCTGGTTTTATTACAAAATTAATCTGCGAATGTTATTTTATAAATGGAAAAATGTGTGTTTGTAATGACATTAGAAGTCACATGGAAATAAAATGGCTTGCGATTGCAATGTTGACTTTATAGTTTTCTATACGTCCACAGCATTTCAATACCTGTTACACTCATATCAAACAAATGTCTGTTAACAAACGTGCTTGCTTTGTTTAAATAAGCCATGGTTACTAATGTTCTTGTCTCATTTGTAAAGAATTTTGATGGTGAGGCAAACAGGTGTCACGCTTCCAGAAGTCACTATGTCCAATCTCGTTAACGGTTCACTGGTGAAGATGGTTACAAAATCACTGATTCCTCCATCGCATCATCCGCTGTCGGCTCCTGAAGTAGCTGAGGCCATAGAAACCAATCTGCAGATGCCACAGGAAGACTGGCCAAGCTGGACTGTGAGTGGACATTTCTATGTGACTTTACAAGTGTATTAAACCGTAGACATCTCTTGTGGTTGTACGTTCAAACACTGCAAGGGATGAACTATCACTATTTGACCTGTAAGGTTACTCCAGGTGCACTGTGCCTTTAAGAATTGTTGAGCTAAATGTAATCTTGACCCCTCTGAATATTTACTAGGAGCCTTTTACTTTTGCCAACATACTTTACTGAGTTAAACGCTTGAGTTTCTGATTAAATCTTCATTTTTTTCTTTTTAATGGTTTGCGGGAAAAGAGAATTTTGCAGAGAACAAAGAGAGACTTTGTTTGGAAGTAAACTCTGAGGTAGTGTCTTGCATATGGGAATCATAAACTTTTCACAATGTTTTGGTAGGTTTTTTATCTTGCAAAAAAGCTGAAGAAATTTAAAGTGACAGCACCAAAGTGGTGAATATTTGTTTACAGTAAATAAATACTATAATCTATAAATAATATAAATAAAAGTTATCTGATGGTGATTCTCACGAAATCTTGGTTTCAAGATGTCAAACACGATTTTACTAAAAACACTTGCATCAACACATTTCCTTTTGATTCATTTAAAACAAGGTATCACATGTTTAAAAGCAATAATTAAAAACAAATTACTGACAGCTTAACAATTTTTACAACAATTTTTTTTACAAAAAAGACCTTCAATTCTCATTACCGCAACCATTTAAAACTTTGAATCCCATAGTATGTTTTGCTAAAAATGCGAAAGCATGATGCAAGTATGGAGGAATTTCATGATATGTCTTTATGTTTTTGATCATTATTCACTATGTATTGCTCTTCGTTTTAAACACATTTGTATGAGATTCTGAAAAGCACCCTGCACAGCTGTGTTTTTGATGTCTGGCAGTGTTTATGAAATCTGGGGACTTTTTCCGGCCCCAACCCTACAGTATGACCAAATCTGGGCATGTTCCGCCCCGTTACTATGACTATAATCTACATTGAGCAAGGCCACAGTTTTACCACAGGAGGTGAAGAAGGGGAAACAGGTCATGATGACCATTACATAATTGTGGTGGGCGAGGATATATAAAAATATATTTTAAAAATTAGGTAATAGCCAGCCTACCACGAATAAATACGCACCTTGTTGCCTGGGATATATTGGTGGCAGAAAATAACAATTGATTAATAGAAATAAGAGATAACGGGAATCTACTTGATTGGTTTTAGAAAGGACCACCTTTCAGAAGTTTCACTATAACTGTAGACTGAAAACACTTGGTTTTTAGATGACTTTGAACATCTCACTTTGTTTGGCTCGAGCAAATAAAGTTAACTCCTCAACATCCGGACCTTCTCTGAGAGATTTTTGAACTACAAGACTGAAATTTTTCCACAACACAAGTTTTTATTAATCATACATAATAAGACACGAATTAAGTATATTTTAATAAAAAATGATACCTGTAATGTTTTCTTAAATGCAGAAAACTACCTGTATCGGTAATGATGATGGAAAGTCTTGTACACAGCACATCAATTTGTGAACATCTATTAGAACATCCAATTGTTTCAATTTTACTCTGTTTCAGTAGAAAAAAATGCGATAAAATACATAATTCATTCCTGTTTTAAAATTATGCTTTGTGCAAGCTAGAGAACACAATTATGCTTATTATGATCATTTCTTGTGTTGCCGAATTATGTTTTATGATTAAAATCTTGCCATGATGTTTCAGTGGCTTCATGAGAATGAAGCTTATATAATTAAAAGTAAAGTGATAAATACAGTGATGTCACCTGCTTTCAGTGTAATACTACAAAAATGAACATGTGAACTACCGTACAAATACTAGTGTTGACTCAAGTCGGATCATCTGAATAAACACATTTGTTACGATGAATCAAACTTTCCGACACTAGCGAAAGGTAAATCGTAAACATGTGTCTTAAATAAGATTCTTTTGGTCTCTATATACAGTATAATATAATGCCACAATTTCCTGATGCAATGAGTGAACTATATTTCGGTAGGCCTACATATATTTTCAGAGCAGTCACTGTGTAATGGAGAAATGATCACCTGAACATTGTATTGGCTATTGATACAGTTTCTTGAGTTAAACCTGACAAGCAAAATTTGGATAGCCTTTTTAAATCAAAAACATTTATAACACTTTATGGTCGTAAAGTTGAACAAAAAACCTCTGTTATGAATTTAGTGAGGCAGTTTGGCATATGCTATGTGTGGTGTATGTGTATAGACAGTCCTGCTGCGTCCCAATTCGCCTACTTATACTATGCCCTATGGAAAAGTATATACATTTTAGTGCGACGCAAAACTGTATGCACGCACTGGGACATACGAATGCAAAACGACACTGTGATCCTTAACTGTCACGAACATCAAAATGCAGCTCTTCCTTGCATTTGAGTATATTATTTTGCATGTAATATTTACTGTATACTTACATTTATTAACTTAGCATCTTTTATTTAATTTGATTAATGCAATGTAGCGTCCCTGAACTTCCGCCCTCTCGCGGTGAATTGTGTGTAATATCAGCCATTAAGTGTCCATGGATTTACACTTAGAATTTTCACCGGAAAGAGTAGACCATCCGGGTACTTTGTGAATACTCATTTCAGCATACTATGATTTGGGACATACTAGCTCTATTTTCTAATACTATTTAGAACGGATAATATGCGAATTGGTACGCAACTTCCGTTTCATCAGAAGTGCCTTACTGGACTGCCGTTAACTTCCGGTCTGTGTTTATCTTTTGGCTAGTGTCTAATAATATAACTATTTATATTTTATTTCATTTGTGTTCATATTAGTTTATATAATTATTTTATTGTGTGGTAATTGTACTAAATAAACAATTTGTTGAATGCGTTGTGTATCTTTGTCGCATTTAAAGAAACCATATGGGACATTGACATCTAGCGGTTGATCTGCGTATCGCGGTCTAAATTCAAAATATTGGGACATTGACATCTATCGGATGAGCTGGGTATCGCAGTCTAAATTCAAAATATTGGGACATTGACATCTAGCGGATGAGCTGGGTATCGCAGTCTAAATTCAAAATATTGGGACATTGACGACATCTAGCGGTTGAGCTGGGTATCGCAGTCTAAATTCAAAATATTGGGACATTGACATCTAGCGGATGAGCTGGGTATCGCAGTCTAAATTCAAAATATTGGGACATTGACGACATCTAGCGGTTGATCTGGGTATCGCAGTCTAAATTCAAAATATTGGGACATGGACATCTAGCGGTTGAGCTGGGTATCGCGGTCTAAATTCAAAATATTGGGACAGTGACATCTATCGGATGAGCTGGGTATCGCGGTCTAAATTCAAAATATTGGGACATTGACATCTAGCGGTTGAGCTGGGTATCGCAGTCTAAATTAAAAATATTGGGACATTGACATCTAGCGGTTGAGCTGGGTATCGCAGTCTAAATTCAAAATATTGGAGAGTCAAGTTAAACCAAGTAACGGTTCTTCTCGGTTTCTTTTGCTTGTTGTCATAAATCTACAGGCACTCTATTGTTTGTGAATGTGTACCGGAATTTGAAGGCAGTCTACGAACGTGCGCATGCGCAGCAATGTTTATGATGTTGCTTTGGAACCGTCTACATGGTGTCATAATGTATGTTTGTATAAATCACAGGTCGGTGGAGAAGTACCGTGGGAGCTGCAGAGAACGATTCTCATTCTGATAATGACTTTACCTGGAACTCCCATCATCAAGTATGGAGATGAGATTAATCCAATACAGGTGAGTATTTTACAAAGTGCCAATATGCCGCATTCATATGATGCGAATTATACAAAATCTCTAATTATTAGAAAAAAGCAAGAATGAAGTTCCACCCCTAAACCCAACATCACTGGGGTTTAAGCAGATTGTCCTAAACAAACAAATGAGATCGTACAAATTCAAAGAATTTGCAGCTTGTAAAATAGTTATGAATTGCCATGAGCTACTGCTGGTCACAGTTTGATATACATACTTTAACGGTTGTTTTAATCTGTTTTATTTAGGATATTTATGTGAACGTGTCTGATGGGAATGGAGATGCCACAAAACAGGTAAGCAGGTGTTGTTCGTTTCACATTAACAGCTGCTAAAGAATGTAGTGTTGCTTGTTGCAGAATAACATTGAGGCTTTCAGGTTAAATGCTGATTTTTACCTTCATCTGAATGATTCTCAGAGTTTGGATGAGCTCAGACGTCCTCTCGCCCTGTTCCGTTCTCTGAGTCAGTCACGCGCCCGTGAAGAGGCTCTCCACTTCGGCAGCTTCATCTTCCTCCCCTTCAACACCACCATGTCTTCCTCCACCTTCAATGCCACAGCCACACCTCCTCTAGCGTTCCTGCGCTCATGGGGCTGCGTTCAATTCCTGGTGGTGTTTAATTTGGGACCTGAACCCCACGCTGTTGACCCGGAGTGGGCTCAGAGTCTACCTGATAGTGGGGTGTTTGTTACCAGCACTGGTCTTGACCGACTGGGCCCTGTGTCTCTTCAGTCATTAAAACTGCAGCCACACGAGGCCATTGTCATAAAATTGTTTCACACCGATAACTCTTCCTGAGATGTTCATGTAAAAGGCTTGTGATTGGTTAAGTCTAAATTTATGGATAAACTGGAACTGAGAATACAATGGTATGATTGGTGGTTTAAAATATTATTATATTAACCAAAATATTTAATAAACACTATAGGTGAGGGATGGAGGGCTTTAGGTAAACGTGTATTTGATGTGCAGTGCTATTTAATTCTAAATGTTAAAGGTTTTTAAATGAATAAATATTTACAATGGCATTAGAGTGGACTTCAGATACAACATACCAATACACAAACACTTATTCAAAACAATTGTGCACACTATTGTGTTAAAAAATCTATCTTGTTTGTAAAATCTCAAACTGCAGGTTTCACGTACAAAACCTTGATTGCAGTTTCTTGCAATGTTGCACAATGATCACGTCCACCCGTCTTTTTTATTTATTTTTGTCACACGTTCTTACACAAACAAAACGTTGTGAAAGTTGTCATACTTAAAATGGTAACATGAACTGGGTTGCACAATTGAGGTATCTGCATGAAATAAGATATTGCTGACACCAAGTTAGTGTGCTTAAAAGTTTGACTTTTTTTTTTCTTCCCCTTTGAAAAAGGCACTGCATGTGAACACTGATCTAGTTTTTTTCTTATATTATTTTTGGTCTTACATATTGAATTAAATCTTAAAGATATTTGTTGAACATTTTGATAGTTATAAATGTTCTGTTGGTTGCCTTTTGTTCAAACGTTCGTGTAAAACAACTGGAAGTTCTTCTGGACCAGCATTGTTTATGTCCTCTGAAGTGGTCTATAGAAAAGAAGGAAATGTGATGGATTGTAGTTAAAACTTGAAAAAATTGTGCTGTCTACCAGTTCATGCCCGTTACTAAAAGCTATCCTAAGGATATATATATATGAAGAGTTTAAAATTGAGAACTCAATTTTCAAAAATCAGGTTTTTTTTATTGTGCATTCCAATTAGTACCAACCAAACTGCAGTTGGTTTGTTTTGATTCAAGCCATAATAACTAAAAAATACAGCTAACTAACACAATAAAACACAAAAAAAACCATGATAACAATGAAAAACATGATTGAAGTCATCTAATTTTGGAACCAAACTCTTCATACATATATATATATATATATATATATATGAAGTACACATTTAGCAATACCCACAAACCATTATATTTCCAGAGGTAACTAGTCTTAACAGTGTTTAACTTGTGCTAAATTTCCAAAGACCGAATACGAGTACTGATATTTTTTTCTGTACTTGCCGATACCAATACCGAGGCCTGCTCCTTTTTTGGGGGGTGAGGTGGCAATTTCCCAAGCACAACACACTGAAACTAATAACTCTGCCTCAAACCACATTATGAAAAAATACACTTTTATGTGCTTGTCACAAACTTTCAAAGCACAAATTTCAGTCAGTTCTGTCAGAATTGTCACGTGAGATATCGGTCTTTGGTATTGGTGTATCTTCTGTATATGAGTACGAGTACATGAGCTTGGTATCGGGTCCAACAATAACATTTTTACACATCGGGCCCGTTTCAGAGAGGAGGTTTAGTGAGAACTCTGAGTATATTAACCCTGAAATGAGGGAAACTCTGGGTTTTCCGTTTCAGAATGTGAGGTATGAGAACCAGAGAAAGCGGGGTAACTCAAGCCCGTTTCTAAAAGAGAGGTAATTTATACTCCGAGTCAGTAAACGTAGTAACTTACTCTGTGAACCTAACCTGGTCGGGAGCAGGTTTTCTTTGGTAAACCCAGAGTTTCTTTCGATCTCCTCCCCCTTTACGTCGCAAGTGGTGTACCTCATTCATTCATTCATTAATACAGTCATTCATGGCATGCATTTTGATCACACAGAGACCATCTCAGCAGTTTTGTGCAAGTTACTTCCAAACTGTAATACATTACAGATTACTTGTTACTGTTAATTAAAAGTAATCCCTTACCTTGCAATATTACTGTCTCAGAATTGTAATACGTTACATGACTCCTGTATTATTTTTGAGTTACTTTCACCAAAATATTAGTTTGTATTTTAAATGGATGTTTTTGAAACACTGCCCATCCATGCAGTCTAATAAGGAGGTTGATTGGCAAAAAGTATTTTAGTTTGAAAATACAAAAATTCTAAGATTAAACACATTTAAATACATTACTTTTTTTTCAAAGGTATTTAAATACATCTGAGTATGAACAAGAATCTCATCAATTAACATTTATCCTTAGAATATAAATAAACATTTTGGTGGCCGCAGTACATTATGAAAGTAGAAAGTTAATTATAGGTATCGGGTCACTGGTATCAGAACGTTCTGGCATTGTGGTTTAGTGTTTTAATTTTTCGCTGCAGTTGACAATCCAACATGGATTTAATCATGTCAAATGTAAATCAAATGTTGTGGTGGGAAGCAATTTATTTGTGACAATCAACTCCAGCGTTTCTCATATGCAGATGTTTACAAACACGATTCAACAACTTCACATGATTGTGCACAAGGGGGAAAAAAAATGTGTGTTATGCATCTGGATGTTCCTATATAGTGTCCTCCAAACTATTTCATTTCATCTTTAAATAGTTGAGTCATGAACTAACAAGTCAAACTACATTCCTGTTAGTTTTAAAGCATTTTTTAATACTTATTTCCTGTAGCTCAGATGAAAAGTTTTGCACTAGTAACACCAAGGTCATGGGTTCGAACCCAGGGAATGCATGTACTAATAAAATGTAAATCCAGAATGCACTGTAAGTCACTGTAACTCGCTTGAAGAACTTCTAAAAATCTGAATCCAGTTTTTAAGACACAAGCCCAAACATGTCTGGTGAATTAGCTGCTTAATGGAAAGAGTTTTGAATTATCCCTTTACAAAATTCTGTCATATCTGTTTCAGACTGAACATCAATCCAGATTCGCCCTGCAAATCAATATTACCTTAAAATTAATCTGGCTTCCCACAGACATTTGTGACTGAAACACTAGGCCTTTACATCATTTTCAGACACTCCAATTTAAACCACATTTTGGTTTTGTACACTAAAATAAGCAATTGTTTTTAACGTATTAAATATGCAGACACAATTTTGACCTTTCAGCCTAATGACGTGTGAGGTGCATGTATCAGATCAAACGGCTCTCTGTAGTACTTCATTCTGATTGGACAACTGTAGCATTGAGCCATTAAAATATTTTTAACTGCTGGAATATTTTGTATGACCAGAAAAGAAAACTATTTTTTATTAGAAATAAACCATCACCCCCTGGTGGCTGGCTGCAGTATTTGTCATAAACCGTGACCTCTCTATGTAAACAAACGGGAATCAGGCAAAAAAATTAAATTACACTTCAAATATGTTGTCTAAAATATGTAATTTTAGTTGCCATAGAGTACCTCAGAGATGACATATTTTTTGTATGCAAACCCCGAAAGCGAGTTAGCATTTTAGCACTTCCGGTTCCATCGCCCCAAAGTCTATGGGGTTTTTTTTTTATGGGTTTTTGGTAAATCGCCTGAAATAGGGTCTGTGGTTAAGGTGTTATATGACATAAAACACACCAGTTATAACCTGCTTGTGATTTTATACCTTTATTGTGTCTTAAAAACGGCGGTTGCTAACAATTTGCTTTAAGTGAAGTCCTCCTTTGGCGTGCATGGGGACGTTACACGTCATCGCTCATATAAATCTCACAAACATGGACACAAATCTCTAAAAACGTAAATGGAGATTCATTAATGGAGTAATAACTTCCAGGGAACATGTTTTTAATAAAGTTTGAAAAAGTTGTAGGAGTCTTCGTGGTGGTGAAGTTGACATCGAGCGACCGTACCGTACTGTTGTCTGTTTATAGCCTCATGTTAGCATTTTACTTCTGCTGATTGTACTGTATTTAGGCTTCAAAAGATTATCTTGGTAGACAAAATGTGTAAACATCATAAATTTTTGTTAATCACAGATCTTATTTTTGCGATTTGGGAAAAATGCATAGGCTTTCTGTCGAGGGAACCAGTCGTGCAAAACTGGTTGAAGCAAATGACTGAAGCCCCACCCCTAAACCTCTAAATCGTACTAAAATTTACAAATGCGATTGTATATACAAAGGTTTGACGTTCTTGGAACCCGGCCGGTGTAATGCCGAGAAATGCACCCCTGCCAGATTATGCACCCACCCTTCCCACAATGGTTAGGGTGAGGATTAGGTGTTAGGGGAGGGGTTAGGATTAGGATTAGGTGTGGGGAGGGGTTAGAATTAGCTAATCGGACATCGTGTTATTGGAGGAGGTGCATAATCTGGCAGGGGTGCATTTCTCGGCACAACACCGGAGCTCTGAGACAAAACCGCGCCTATCCCGACATCAGAAGCATCGACCTCGACAATAAACTGCCGTTCAGGATCTGGAAGACAAAGCACAGGTGCAGAGACAAAACGGGACGTGAGAATATCAAAGGCTACCTGGGCTTGGGAGTTCCATTTGAATGGAACCTTGGTGGAGGTCAATGCTGTAAGCGACGCGGCCACTTGGCCGAACCACCGGATAAATCGCCGGTAAAAATTGGCAAAACCCAGGAACCGCTGTAGGGCTTTGCGTGAGTCGGGCATGGGTCACTCGGCGACGGCTTTGATCTTAGCAGGATCTTTTTCAATGCCTTTGGGCGAAATGATATGGCCAAGGAATGAGACGGTATCGCTGTGGAATTCGCACTTCTCCGCCTTGACAAATAGTTGATTTTGAAGTAGGCGCTGTTTTAACACCCACACTTTTCCCGGTGAGAGGGTTCAACACCCGCACTTTTTCTGCATTTTTTCCGCAGTTTTGCACAAACGCCTTACAGCAGTCGCTCCTCCGTTTCTCTGGCCGCTCTGTGTCTGCGCTCACTGCGGCTGCCTCCTCTCCCCTCCCTCTCAAACATGACACCGGCTTTGGGTGTGACCGGCTGATGATTGGCTGTTCTGCCATAATTCCCGCCTTTCTTGGTGTGTTAGATTTATCGGTCAGCTCGTGCTGAGGAGGTGGGAACTTTTGGTTATGGTTATTTACATCTCCCTTTTCCAGGTACTTTAAATGAGTGTTTATGCTTTCGAGGTTTTTAAATAAGCTTGATATGTGTTTGGGAAGATGTTCTGTTTATGTTTTGTTGACATGTCGAGTGTTTTCTGTATTATATTTCGTTTTTTAGACTAATGCTAATTGCTAATTGGGATATTTTTCAGCAGCTAGCTAAATTCGGTTATGTATGTGGCATGCAATGTATAAAGTAACTGTGATGAAGAAGGTAGGGAATTGACGAGGAGGAGGGACAAATTGTCATTGTTAAGCAGTGTATTTATGGGTTTTTTCCAGTGCAATTGATTTTGATATTTTGAGCATTGTTTGTTGATTAGCTGTATACTTTTGTGGATACTTACCTGTTGTGTTTGATTGTACCTGTTGAGGAGAAAAAAGTGAGAAATTATGTCATTGTTTGCATACCTGTTGAAGAACTATGAAAGAAAAGTGTATATTATTTTAATGTTTAAAAACAGTAAATTGTTACATTATTTATACCACCAGAGAAAAAGCTTTGTGCGTTTTTTCTTTGTTGTTTTTTATATCCCTGTTTTTTATATCCCCCTTTTCAAGGCGCAAGTAAGCAAAATTTAGCAGTCTCAGTCACAATCCTGTCAGACCCATGTCACTATCAAGCTTACCACCGAGTGTGTTTTTATACTTTTATAGTATCACTCATTTAAATGGGAAGCTTTTTTTATCTTGTATGTTATACCTTTTGTACCCTTCTGTCATTGTATTCATCGTTTTTATTGTTAACAAACAAGCCACATCCATCCCCCGCACTTTTGAAAAGCTTGCTACGCCCCTGGGTCAAACCAAAAGGGAGTACCAAATACTCATAATGTACCGATGGTGTATTGAATGCCGTCTTCCACTCGTCCCCCTCACGAATGCGGACCAGGTGAATTTAATTTATACTTAATTGTTCTTACTGTCAGTTTAAGGTTTTTTGTCTTTCAGTTTTAATTTGTTTAAGTGTGTTAATTGATTTATCATTTTATTTCTTATAGTTTACAGTTATGCTCATCTAATTTTAACTTTTATGACAAGGGCCCCTCACAAAAGTTTGCATAGGGCCCCCAGACGTCTAGGATTGGCACTGAAATACAGTACAGTTGTGATTTAACCACTCATTTTGTTATTTAGATATTTCTTAGATAAATATTTTTAGCATTGTACAGTATTATCCATGCCTTAGAATACGGTTCTTCAACTACTTTTATTTGAGGGCCAGATTCCAAAAGTATATAGGATGTGGGCCAGTTTTCACCATATTCTCATCTGTTATTTTGTATTTCTGTCATTTATTGCATTTTGTTTATTTTATACTGTTTTTGTTGCTGTTACTTATAGGTCATATATTAAAACATGCACACAAATATTGCATCCAGTATTTTTTCCTTTTCATGATATTTAATTAAAAGAGATAGGCCTATTGTCTTTTTATTTTTTTCTTATATTCCTTGACGAGTTAGTTTACCCTAAAATAAAATTGCATGGGCAATTCCAGCGTTATGGACGTGACATTTTGCGTTTTGGACGTGACATAAAAATGCTCAGAGAATGAATTTGTTATGATTATATTGAACCATCTGTTTATATTTTACTGAACACTTGTGATAGAGTCTAAACATCAAAAAATGTCAGTCTATGAATAAAAAAATATTTAAAAAAGGGAAATAAACATGCTTTATGGATGTGACAAAAAAAGGACGCGGTTTTTGTGAGACGATAAACTTTGTAGGATTTCTGTCAAATAAAATGCACAATCCTGAAGCAATAATACCCAATGAATGGAGAAGGGATGCCTCTTTATAGAACATAAAATAGTTACTTTATATTCATTTTCATGTGTCCATTTATGAGGAATATGTAGCGTTATGGATGTGACAATCCTGAAAATGGCACTTACCTGACTATGAAAAATCATGCACTAAAAATAAAACAAATGCTTTACAAATTTGAAGAGAGATCTCACATGGGTATTTGAACCACCAAATGTTAAAAATCTGTGCTGTTACCATAGTAAAAACCGCTGGTAAAAACTTAATTTTTTCGTGGCTAGGTTGACATTTTCGCGGAATTGCCCTGCTGTTAATTTACTCACCCCCAGTCCATCCAAGGTGTGGGGGTGGCATTGTTTTTCAAGAAGATAGTTATGAAGATATTTGCTTGGATTAATGAAAGTCATCTCAACTCACTATACATTCAGCGCAAAAGTAATCCCTGCCTCTTGTGACGTTAAACTGGCCTTAAAGCGATTAAGCGAATCAATTGATGTGTGCAAAAAACTGAACGCTATTATAACATCTTAGGGTGAATTACAATCTTATTCATTTTCCCTACGCACTTAGAAGGGCAGATCCTTTGCAGTTTGAGTTATGGAGGGAGATGAACAGATGTTTTTTTATCCTTTTAAATCATACATAATGAATGCAGTAATAAAAACAACACAGTTTTCCCATATCTGAGACAATCGTTCACGTGGTGTATCCTTCCTGCAGTTACATTCAAGGGCACAAGACGCGTTTTGGACCGCGACCTATCGCGTGCTCAACCCGACTGCCTGTCGCTGTGGATTGCCGATGATAACATTGTAAATAATTACGTTTCTTGGACAGACCGATCAAATCGCTTTATAAGACCTCAGTATATCGTTATGAGCCGCTGAAATTACTTTTGCATTGAATGTATCAGCGTTTGGGACTTTCAAAGAGGTTGCGTCTCAAGATCGACGTGCATTTCTTAAAGCACACCGTTCTTAAAGTCCACTTATTTGAAATGTTAAGGCGGGCCAGGTAAAGATGATTGGCGGTCCCCTAGTAGCCCTGTCTTAGAAGTTGCTTTGTCATAGCTCTGTCAAATGTATTGAGCTCTCATGTTTCATTTAGGTATCAACTTTGTCTCAAAATTCCTTAAGAGAAATATAAATAGATCTAAATGAGACCGTTGTTGACTCCATAATAGTAAAGCGAAGTGGGATAGCACATTTGGTCTTGGAAAAATGTGATGAGAAATTAGTTATTGAACACTGGACTTTGTATGAGGACATCTGAACTCAGTCTGACCCTTATTTGTAATAGTTGCCTGGGACAAACAGAAATATTAAAAAGATCTTATTTGTAATTTTTCGTTATTCGCATATATTTCTTTTGATTTATTTCATACTTGTGTTAAACTGCGACTTCGACATGATTCATCTCCAGGACAAGAGAATATGATACCGAGTAAAATCTGTACTGTAAGCAGCAGAACCATGTGTAATGGGATGGGGGGATAAGCCATTAAGTCTAAAAGGAAAGAATTGCATCTGTTTCCTGTAGAAAAGTGCTATATAGTTATTTCCCATGGCTCCAGGGTACTTTTCAAAGATTTATAATGCATGCTGATGGACAAAAACAATCAATGTCAATATGAGCTATATATACACACTGAACACACGCACACACACACTACTGTGTCAATCTAATTTTAGACTTGGATGTTGTATTCATTTACATTAATGGCTGGATAACACAGTCAGTGTGCTGATTTTGGCTGTCTATGGTTTTATACAAGCAGAAGAGTTATGGAAAGCATGCGAGTTAATTTAATCTCAGACCACAATAATCTCTCCCTTTCCTTGCCTTCACAAAACAAACACACGTTTATCCTGCTTTCTGCAGGTCTCTGGAGACAAAACAGGTCCTTTGAAGCATAGGTTAGAAGTAGGCCTAAGTCTGTTTACATCAAAAATATGAGGTTGAAGGAAAACACTTAGATTTCTCTCTTGACATTTCGAAAAAAAACATCAGGTTTGGATGTTGTAGCAATATTCATTTGTAAGGTCAGTTAAGTACCATAAAACGTTTTTATTTTATGCAAATCAATAAAATGTTGAATAACCGAACACATAAGTGAAGGCTGTCAAATGCGAACTGCCCCTCCCCTCTCTCTCTCTCTCTCTCTCGCGCGCGCGCCGTTTATCTGTCAGCCACAGGAGGGTTATTGAGTCATTGTAGTCTACCTTGACATCGAGCTGCAGGGACTTCAAGAAACTGTAGACAGCAAGAAGAAAATTATTACCTTAGAGGCGAATAGGTTAAATTGCTGTCTCCGTAATACACTCTGGAGTTGTTTTGTATTTGAACGTTGTAAAACCAGTGGGAGCGGGAACTGGACGGGCAAGTAATCCAATTTACAACTGTTTGTGAACGTATAGAAGTAGAAGAAACGGAAGCCCGAGGACATGGCACATGAAGTTCGCATTAAAATGTTGTGTTTGGAGTGACAGACTTGAGTTCAGAAGTTAATGGACGCAGCGCATCAGTGACATGGACATTACGCGGACAGGTACGCGCTCACTTTATATTCAACGTAATGCTTTTTTCCCACGACACTAGGTGTTCGGTTTTGCTTTTTTTATGGAATAGCCTACAAGTTTTTTATTTAGTTATGCCATCTAGCCTACTCCCAGGAACACACATGCTGATAAAAATGTATAATCTATGTTTTTCAGCATTATTTGTTACTAAATGCATCTTGTGCAAAGAAATCTGAACATGATCAACGTCACTAATTTGCTTGCATTTTACTTTAAATATTTCGTATTTCATACAGAATGAATTATAATATTTTCCTTTCCATCTTGTCCCTTTTCACATTTCACATAAAAAATGCTGTTTACTTTTATGTTCAAGCAAAACAAAGTTTTCAATGTGGTCTTCTGTATACGTTACATAGGCTATAACAAAAACAATCTCTACACCACTACAGTTACATATACACTGTTGCCTTAAAGGGACAGCCCCCCCCCAAAAAAAATAAAATAATTCATCATTTACTCAACCTCATGTTATTCCAATCATGACTTTCTTTCACAAAACACAAAAAAGACATTTTGAAGAATGTTGGTAACGAAACAACATCGGCTCCCATTGACTTCCATTGTATGAACTCAAAACCACTGAGATATTTTTCAAAATATCTTCTTTTGTGTTCCGCAGAAGAAATAATCATGGGTTGAATAAATGATAACAGGCAATTTTTTAAGTATTTAGGGTTATGTTCAATATAAGACAATAACAAAACCAAACTCTGAACATTTCCTAATTTGTGTCTTCACAGTAAACATCTGCTATAAGCAACTGTGATAGAAATCATTGAATCTTAACAAAATATGTATTTTTTCCTTACAGATTATTTGCATTCTCAAAGAAGAAAAACTGTACAATAGACAAAAAAATCTGGCCTCTGCCAGATCCCAGCCTCAGGGATCGGGTGTAAGTGCAAAGCAGTTCCAACATGCTTTCAAACAAGTCCTGTGAGAACATCACTCGAATAGACGTGAACGGGAACCCGGTGATGAGCACTATCATGTTCATTGCTGGAGTAGTTGGCAACCTGGTTGCTCTGGCCATCCTGGGGGTCCACCAGAAGGAGCGTCGCACCAAGTCCTCGGTCTTCTGCATTCTCGTGACGGGACTCGCTCTGACAGATCTGTTGGGAACGTGTTTACTCAGCCCACCTGTTTTCGTTTGCTACGCTCAAAGCACATCCCTGGTGGGCCTTACGGGAAATCATTGGCTGTGCGGACTCTTCGCCTTCGCCATGACGTTCTTCGGCCTTGCTTCTATGCTCATTCTGTGCGCGATGGCTGTCGAACGATGCCTCGCTATAAGCCACCCATATTTTTACTCCAAACACGTACGGCGAAGCTTCGCTAAGATCAGCCTGTTCCTCATATATCTCTTCACATTTGCTTTCTGCTTGCTGCCTTTTTTTGGATACGGACGACACAAGCAGTACTGTCCTGGAACGTGGTGTTTTATCAAGATGGAAGCGGAGGGTGAAGGCGAAGATGAGGAGAGAAGAACTCTGGCCTTTTCGCTGTCCTACGCAATGCTGATGGCGCTCCTAATCGCCATAGTTTTCTTGTGTAACGGTTCGGTCATTGTTAGCCTGTGCCGCATGCACCGGAGTCAGGTGACTCGCCGGGGTTCGGTGGTGTCGGCCGGACGCAAGAGGAGGCTGAGCACCTGGTTTGGACAGGGAGAAGAAGAGATGGACCATCTGCTGCTGTTGGCCTCCATGACCTTCATCTTCGTCATTTGCTCCTTACCTCTGACTGTAAGTACTGGTTTTACGCTCTGAAATGCTTCCTCCAACCCAGATTGAAGTAAATCCTTGAATAAATTTCAATCTCTTAATTTGTTTACTTCATGCATTCTGCCCTACAAAGGCAAAAGACCTTATTGCTAGAGACTACTCGCTTCACCCAAAAATGACAATTCTGTCATCATTTACTCACCTTCGAGTTAGGGTTAGATCAAATCTGTATAAATTTCTTTGTTCTGATGAACACAGAGGAAGATATTTGGAAGAATGCTTATAACCAGACAGATTTTTCCCCCCATTGACGACCGTAGTAGGAAAACAGCATAATTTACTCAAGATACTTATCCACATGATAAAGGAGGTCTTGAATGTCTCAAAAATATCAATAACTTATTTTTGACCAAAGATGAAGTTACTGCCTTTTGCATTTGCAGGGCAGTATTGATGGTGCGGACTTGCGTTCAAGTCACGTTGGAAATAAATTACGAAATATTTACGAGCACAATGTCCTAATTACGACTGGGAAACATTTCCCATCTCGAGTTCCCCAGTTGGGGGTGTGTCTGTGAGAAAACACATATGATTCTTAAATACTGTAGAATGATTCTTCTCAGAAGCTGATTTCATTTTTATTTGGTTTTATATGTAGCTTTTTTTATTTACTGTATGTAGTTAATAAAAACTAAGAAAATCGGTTAGCCTAAGTTGTAAATGTCTATGTAAAAGAAATTGTTAGATTTTTTACTTCTTTGGAATCTAAAAGTTTTAATATCGTCATTAAGAGAAGGTACACCACCATCTTGCTGCAACCAAATTGACTTGAACGCACCTGAAGACATTATTACGACTATCCTCCTCGAAAATACGAACTTCCCAGGTGGACCTAATTGCACCATCAGATGTGCTGTTAATCAAATGCATTTAATACGAATTCATTTCATGATATCGTTGCTGTCCTACCAAAACCTTGTATGTCCAAATTCACAATTTTTCAGGAAAGGAAAATGAACACTGTACTTTTTAAATTTTAAATACTGTGTTGTCAAAGTTGACAAGCACTTTTTATACTTTTATTGGTTAGATATTGGCAAAACCCAGTGACAAACATAAAGGGTGACTAATAAAAATGATTTATTATCACAAAATATGGAGGTACAAGGTTTCATAAGGACAGCAGCGATATGCTGATGTATGCTCAACTCAACTCAACTCAACTTTATTTATATAGCACTTTTACAATTTTCATTGTTACAAAGCAGCTGTACATGAGACACATTGACTACAAGCAAAATGCTGAGAATGAAGATAATTTATTGTTGTGTCAGATGTGTAAATAATTGACAAGACATTACCAAAAGTCGGTTTAAGTGAATATATTATTTATTATTTTGGTATTCTTTCATTTCAGTTTCATTCAACTACACTGGAGTTTTTACGCTATTTTTAAATCGCTGGTCAGACAGACGACTTTAGTCATTGCGGGTTTTTTTAGCACCTCACACCAAGTCAAAAGTTCATCATTTAAAAGCGTGTCTTCTGACCCCTGCGTCCCGCTCCAGTTTGTTCCGCTCCATCTAGCTGTCTTTAAACGCAGGAACAGACCCTTGCTCATGAGACATATTTCATCACATTATTTTTATGATCAATTTCAGTGTGTTAAATTGACTGACTTAGTTTTCAATAGACTAACTGAATGTCAAATATTGATGTCATCGACCTTTTAAAGGTCATCTAAGTTTCTAATGTGTAATCTGACAGTAAATTATTTGCATTTGTGGATTTACAATTGTTTATTGTTTGGTATCTATAGTAATTTCTATATTTCTTAGTCATTTTTTAAATCTAAAACTAAACCTTTTTGTTTGCATCCCCCCAACGAAACCACAGTTCATATGATTCACAAAACACAAGCGCTTTTTTAGGAATTAGTCAGCTGTGGACAAAAATATCTGAGCGTTTGTAAGCTCATTTTTACCTGCTGCCTACTCAGCGAGCTGTAGGTCAAATGTGTTTGTTACGTGTAGTCACTGGGCGTGTACCTCCCCCAAAGGGATCTGGGATCAACTCTGCTTTTCAGTTCTGAATTGCATAACAAAGGCTATTATTTCTGAATGATAACTCCAAATGTCAGTTGATGTGTTGATTTAGCACACCGTCAGTATTGTCTTTTTTATGTGGAGGCGTGCTACAAACCTGACAACCCTGGGTAACTGGATTAGACCAACCCTGCTTTTCATGTAACAGTTCAAAACAAAAATAGATCCGTGGTGTTTTTGGTGTTATTTTGGTATATTTTAAAACAGGTGGAATAAATGAAGAGAAACTTTATGTTTGTGTATATAAGCTTAATGCTTAACCTAATTATTAACCATCTTTGTTGAGGCAAGCATTACTATTAAATGTGCACCAACCCCTAATCTAAATATTACAGACACTTGACTCGTCCTTGTACTATTTTTTGTTACAGAGATGAATGACTCTCAAAAATGTGCAGATTTCGAGGAAAGGTGTGCTATTGTGTTTCCAAGACATTAGGTTTATGATTTTTCATTTTCGATATAAGCAAACAAGCATATATAGTAACTAGAATATAGGCATGTGACAGTATAGATGTTTCACACCACAATAACTGCTCAGTCTTTCATTGCGATATATGGTATTATTGTGGTATCTTGATATATTCAGTGTCATCAATGGCAACACTTTCATATACAGCTGGTGCCGGGTAGCTTTTCATTTATTGATTGCATTATAGATAACTGCATGCTATACATAGACAAGATATATACAGTACATTCCTCCCATCATTGGTTTTGTTTACACTGGCTCTCCATAAGCAAGAGTTGTGTTAGAGCATTCTTAATCGTCACTTATTGATAGAAAATGAATCAAATTTCAGAAAAATTTAAGTAATTATGCTTATGTTATGTGGAATTTTTCAAGGTATTTTAAACTGCCTATTGTAATATTATTGTTCAAATCAATTATCACCTATCAGGATTCTAGCAGCCAATCCGAACTGCAAAGCAACACACATAGACACACAAAAAAAACAATCCCAGCACCTCAGAGCCGCTAGGACATTTGCATTGTAACACTGAACAGGCAGATTTAGCGTATAAAAAGGGTAAAAGGATGGGCAATATTTACATTAGATAAATTTCTATGGGTGGATCAATATGGCGGTGCTGGGGCTTCAGTGTTATGATGTCATGAGCATCCAGTTTTTTTTAGATCAGCGGTTTCAGTTAGGGGTGTGAATCGTCACTGGTCTCACGATTCGATTACGATTAGTATGTCACGTGCTTCTTTGATAACGTGAGGAGACATTTTAAATGCAGTGTGGCGTCTTTAACATGTCTTTGGAGTGCTTTCTATTTTAACAGTAGTCTCAGCCTCAGACGTCACGCCCACGGACCGTTGGCTGAACATCTGATGCAGAAGGCACACTTTTCTGGAAACACTTCAGCACTTTTCAAGTCGTCATCTGATTGGTTGAATTTTACAGGATTTCCTAGAGACATGCGTGTCACGTTCTTTAACGGTCCGCCTGGAAACAACACGAAGCCATCTGAACGAAGAAGTAAGCTGTCGTGTTTACATCGGTTGCAATAAGAATTCAGCACGATCGACTAAATGCTAAATTCTTAAAAGTATGCGAAGATCACGGCATAAACTCATAAACATTGTTTTCGCTGTTAACTCTTGGCACGTTCGTGAATGTACACCGGTCTGTTTTTGTGGGGACATTTCCGCGCCTCAAAACATGACGTGCACAAAACTAAACGTGATTGGTTGCTTTACCTGTCAGTCATAAGGCCTCTTGGGTGGGCCTTGACCAAAGAATGCGGCCAAAGTTCCCAGACCTTCAGTATGAATGCGAAACTAATAAACAGTAACCACTGGCACATATGATGCTTAATTGCATGTTTTAATAATCAGTTATTTGATTTTATGCATCGATGCAGTAAGCGTTTGCATCTACATCGCAATGCATCATAAACTCAATTATTTTTGACAGCCTTTTTCAATACTGTATTGTGCAGGATGACATGAACCCTTGTGTGATTATTTGTTAATGCATTTTTTTTTCAACTTCAGACATTTATATTTATGCGAGAAAAACTTTTACTTCGGTTTCAATGAGAATTCATCACAATCGACTAAACGCTAAATTCTAAAAAAAAAGTGTGCAAGGTTCATGGCATAAACTCATAAACTTTGTTGTTGTTACAGACATGTTCGTAAATGCACACCGGTTTGTTACTGTGGGCTGGAGACATTTCCACACCCTATATATGACGTGTCACAAAACGAAACGTGATTGGATGGTTTACTTGTCAGTCATACAGTATGGCTTCTTGGGTGATCCTTGGCCATTCAAAGGTTCTGCCAGGCAAACATGAACTAAGAATGAGCAATATAGTTTTAAGCATTTATTAATCTTTGCTAATGTCAATATGCACATTAGTTCATGGTGCATTAACTAATTTACAGCATTCGATTTAAAATATGTATTAGTTAATGCTGATATTAACATGAACTAAGATTAATAAATGCTGTGGAAGTATTGATTATTGTTAGTTCATGTTATCTAATGCATCAACTAATTGTTTACAAATACAACCTTGTTAAGTGTTACCATTTTTCTTTTTAGTAAATTTTTACTAAAATACGTTTGTAATTGGGATAAAATAAACATCTGTATAGTATTTTTATATACATTTTAATGGCTGTATTCATGTTAAAAATGAATAATGCTGTTGGTCCACCAGACCACCGAACAACAGCTGAGTAACAAAAACATAAACACGGACAAGGGTTATTCTTCCTTTTTTGCACAGGAATCCATGTGTAATAGTTGGACAAATTACAAAAAGTGGGAAAGGCTGACAGATTGTACTTGGAAACATGCATTTAATGATATTCTATATCTGTTAAAAACACCCCAGAGATGCAGTTTTCCTCTGGAAAATGACAGATGACATGAGTGGTCTCATGAGAGCTTTTCCTTCTGGAAATAAACACTAGATACTTAATCCAAAGCAAATAGTTTACATAACAAAACCATTGTGATTTTCTTTCCATATACACACAGACTCACAATGAAATCGATTTACACGCATACACACCCACCCAAATGTCATATATGACCTGTGTAACAATAACCCATGACGCTTTATGCACTTAATCCCGCAAAATATACAGCTTGTGTCTTTCTTGTTACATAGACCGTATATATCCAGCCTTGTGTGACAACATTTGATAAGACCTGTTCGGTAAAGTTAAATACATAGGCCATATTTTAATAGTTTCGATGTCAAGAAGATGTAAACCATAAGTTTTGTCAGCTGTAGTCATGGCACTGGCCATTTGCCAAACCCGGATGTCTGTCGCACCACACGCACCAGGAAATGACACGAAACCTGTAAACGTTCTGTCATCTAAATTTAATTTATTGTTGGACTGCTGTCAGACGTAACTGTTTGCTCAGATACAGCCGTTGACCTTGAATCCAATTCGCCAGGTGTATTTCAGCACGGTTAATTCAATGTT
Organism: Triplophysa rosa; assembly: GCF_024868665.1. Taxonomy (NCBI): domain Eukaryota; kingdom Metazoa; phylum Chordata; class Actinopteri; order Cypriniformes; family Nemacheilidae; genus Triplophysa; species Triplophysa rosa. The sequence goes on along the minus strand of NC_079903.1, from coordinate 8,240,323 downwards.
CTCTAGCTGCTTTAAGGGTTGTAATAGGCCGCCTGTTTCTGAGCTATTGGACTCATATATCCTTAAATTTCCCTTTTATCATGTGACGTTTATTATTGCGATCAGTTTTATTGTGATTAATTTATTGTGAAAATTGTCTTTTTTTTACCTTGACCAATAATAAGCTCTCGAAGCCAGGGCTGGACTGGAACCTTAATTCGGCCCTGGCATTTTTGACCAGCTTCGGCCCTCCACCATTTGTGTCGACGGGGGGGGGGGGGGTTGGGTTTGTTGAGGGGCGTGGTGCGAGTGGTAGGTTGTGCTGCTGTCATTGCCTTTCCTGCATACATGTCCGATTCGCAATTGCATTCGCGTTCCGTGCATACGTGCCCGATTCACGCTTCTAATCCTTCCATCTCTCCGGTCCATGCGTCTGTTTCGGCCCAAAAACTACATCGGCCCACCGGGAAAATTCCCTGTATGCCCGATTACCAATCCAGCCCTGCTCGAAGCCCCAAAAGAAGCCTAACATTTCATAAATAATGCCTTCCATTGATGAGAATTCACTCTGTTTTATATAATTATACAAATAATTTCTATTCAGATATGTTTTTAATATCTCACTTAGGAGGCGTTTATGGATGTAACTGCTCAAAATGCCTGCACTACTAACAATATTTCTCCCAAATTTCAAATAAAAATCTTATTTATTTGCAGAAAATAAAAACTGGAGGAACAGGTGAAAATAACAGAAAAGTTGCTCTCTTTTTTTCAGACCTCAAATACTGCAAAGAAAACAAGTTCATATTCACTTTTAAGCAATACAACATTAATATTTTTTTATTAATGAAAGTTCAAATATATACAGTATATATATTTTATGTGAAAACCTTGATTTTTGTCACTTTTTTATGTGTCTTGTCATGCTGTCAGTCATTCACATTGCTGTTGGATGACTTTATGTCACTGCTGAGGTTTGATTTTGTTGAAATTCAACAGACACTGGACTGGAATGACCACAATACATCTAGTAATGAAGATTAAATGAAAAGTTGGAATGGTCTCTTAATTTTTCAGTGGCTGTATATATCAAAGCTTCACGAAGGCAAAACACAATCCTAATTGCCATATCTGAAGTTTCTCCACTAAGTTTATCTGAAAGAAAGTAATGGCCGCATTAAGGCATTGATCAATACTGAGATCAATACTGTGGTAAGTTTGTACATTACTGAAAGACTGCTGACATAAGGAACACTATGATATCTGAAACCCTCTGTAGTAACTTCTAGAGACCAAACAATATATAGTTGCACACGCAAGCTGAATAGGGTCATGTGAAACCCACCCTGTCGTAGAAATTCGAGGATATTTGACCATGTTGGAGATGGAACCGTTGACTGAGGACCCAGTTATATATTACACAAGCCTGTATCAAGACTATTGATAGAAACCTTTGTCGGATTGGTGAGCCAAAGAAAATAGCTAGTCTCCTTTGGGGAAAGGTCTGGATTTCGAGAGCAAATCGACTTTCAGAAAAAGACTTCAGAATGTAACGTGACACGATCAACTTTTTTATATCCACAGTAACTTTCTCTTTGTAATCGCACTGGCACCTGTGCTGCGCACTGTTTGGGTGGTGAAGAAAGATGATATGTCGTGTTTTTATATACAGTTTACAATTAAAATATTAAATAATTAGATACTGTTTGACTTTCTTCCTTCGCCAGAACACAAAAGATATTTTGAGTAATATAAAGAAGATAGAGTGAGTAAATGATTACAGAATTTTCATTTTTCAACTGTCCCTTTAATGTAATAAACCTTTATTGTACAGCTTCCACTGTGACAACTTACCCCAGATAGTGTGACAACATGCCCCACTATTATAGTCAAGAAACTGGATGTTCTTTCCCTCTTTCCAACAACGGGTAGTCAAATATACATAACTTTCCAAATAGAACTGACCTAAAAATATTCTCCCCCTATTAGGTGTGTTTAAAGCATCCAAAAATACCTGCCTGTTAAAAAGACGTCAAAAAGAGGCATGCCAGTGTTTGGTATGTATTGGGGTATTGTTCTATTGTTTTAAATAAGACACAATGTCACACATCAGAAAGCCTCAAACTTTACCAATGGTCATGTTTCCTGCCCTACCCATCTGAAAATTACAAAGTGAATATTAGTGCAGTTGTGGCTTGTGGTATTGTGGCTGTCTGGCTAATGCTCTAAAGTATTCAGGGCTCCAGAATCAAAACCAGAAATATGCCAACTCCAGATCATGTGTGAAGATCATTTTATTTTCATAGGAGATGTTTTGTTTGGAAACTAAACCATTAAGTTGTTGCAGTGGATGACTAATTAAAGAGCTCAAGAAAGCTTTATTGAATGCCTTAATCCTCTAGAACAAACATTACGAGTACATCAGTTCAGCTATGAAACAGAATATAGGTGAAAAAATGAATGCAACACAAGTGGTTCACTCGAGGAGTAAAATATAATTTTGCAAACCTAAAAGGGATACTTCACCCAAAAATGAAAATTCTGTCATCATTTACTCACCTTCGAGTTGTTCCAAATGTGTATACACTTCTTTGTTCTGATGAACACAGAGAAAGATATTTGGAAGAATGCTTTTAACCAAACAGATCTCAACACCCATTGACTACCATAGAAGGAAAAAAACAATGGTAGTCAAAAGTGCCCCAGGACTGTTTGCTGTCATACATTCTTCAAAATGTCTTTTGTGTTCAACAGAACAAAAAATGATAAAGTAATTTTTCCTATAGTCAATGGGTGTTGAGATCTGTTTGGTTATAAGCATTCTTCCAAATATCTTTTTCTGTGTTCATCAAAACAAAGACATTTATACACATTTGGAACAACTCGAAGGTGAGTAAATGATGGTGAAGTATCACTTTAAGGGCGTCAAAACGTTCATTTCTGTGCGCGAGCTTCATTGTGAATTGTGAACAAGAACAAGCAGCTTATCGTGGACAAAAACAGGCTCTTATTGTAATACAATGATTTATTACATTAAAATTCAACGTATTCTTGTAAGGTTTTCACATGTATAGTCTCTTGTGGAATGGTACTACCTGTTATTACACAAGATGGAAATAATGAATTGAAACGTGCGTGTTGTTGTACACAAATTTGAGACTTAATTTTTATATCAATTGTTATAGTTTCTTAAATATGTTTTTTTTTTCAAAGTAATGTAAACATTTGACCTGACCTGTAGACGCTTCTGAACCTCAAAGTCTTTCCTTGTGTATGCATCTTCACCTTTACATCTGCATTTCAGATCTAGAAAATGTGGCTTGTGCTCAAAATGGGGAATTCCCATTGGTATTATGAGTTAAACAGTGTCTGAGCTGTAATAAAGGATGCAAATGAAAATGTAAATGCATGGCCTTCACTACAATATGTTGTTTAAGCATTACTCTGATTGAGTTGCTTTCAAATCTCTGCATTAATATACAGCTAGCTGTACTGTAAACTTGAATTATCATACAGACTATTGTTTTTCCTTAAATAAGCATCATTTAGCATGTTTATTATAATTGTTTTCTCATTTGGACCGCTGGCTGGGTCCAACAATGTGGATCTCAGGTTTTACTATCCTTGTGTGAATATTTGACCTAAAGAATAATCCCCCAACCTTGTTAGACTAAAATACAAAAGAACATTGTACTACTGTACTGTCATATCATCTCAGAAAATATACATCTTTTAAAGTTAATCAATTGTTAAAATCACCTGTTTTGTATCTGTGCCGTATGTTGTGCAATGGTCTTAAATAGGCAATGACATGCATGTTACAATTTATTTACATTGCATAATGCATAACTATTCATGTCAATAGATGAAATACAAAACATTTTAAGTAATGTTTTAAAAAATTGACATGTGGCTGTGGTAAATTCAATGCTTCCATGGAACAGCTAAAAGCATCTCTACAGAATTGGGGTCTGTGGTTTGAGTTCACCAATAGCCTATCATGTTCGTTTCTGAGACTTTCTGAGGTTTATGATGTTTCTTGTGCGTCAAAGTGGGTTAACTCTCAAAGCATGTGTATGAGATAGTCCTGCCTTTGTTTTCTGGAGTGATGAAACATTCTTGTGAATTCACAATATTCCAAAGTGAAACATTTCCCTTAAAACCCAAGATGTTTTTCAGTTAGAAAATCTGAAATGTGTGTTTGGTGGGAATAGCAGAATACCATTGGGATTGTTGGAGCAAGGTCAGTTCTGTTGAAAGAGTCTGCTTGTTTTGTATCTCATGCATTGTCTTTTTTGAACAGATGTACATACAAAATAACTGATCCTGTTCTCTTTAACCACAGATATTCATGCTTTCTCCTCAATGATGGCTTTGATGGAAATTGTTATTGAGAGAGGACATCTTGACATTGATTTATAATTTAATAAACGTTCTTTTAAGACACCTAACCGGAAAGTACAGTGGTAATTTGGGTTGTGTATTTCTTGTACTCTCGTACAGGGGCGTAGCACAGAATCTCGGGTTCTGTGCAAAGGCAATGTGTGGGGCCCCTCCACGCTATATATCAAGTAAATTGTTATATTTATTTATAATACAGCACTGAATCTAATTTCTGTAGGAATTGTGATATGCTTAAATATGAATAGATCATCTCAGTCTCCCCTTTAACATGAATTGACAGTTGAACTATAATTTATTTGAATTGTATTTCATTAATAGAGACACTGTGCTGTGCAGTGTAGTCCAAAACATTACACATTTAACTATTGAACAGTAAAAAAATAAGAACATGCTAGTACTCCATAATGGTAGTAATAATGCCACTTCATGACTGTAACTGAGACTGCCAATTAATATTTCTTAAAAAGTTTAATGCCAAGTCGAGAATGTCAAGAAAAGATGGCTCCCCTCTTATCAATTTTTATTAAAAATAAAAAGGCCTAAATACACTTATTTTATTTCAATTTTATTACTTACATATTATTGACCTTTTTAACTTTGGCATGTTATTATTTTAATTTAATGTTTATATATTATTACGGATAAATCGAATATGTCAGAAGAACTGCCTCAACGTCGTACATATCCAAAGTTTACCTCAATAGGCAGATAAAAACAAAAAGCGCAAGATGTTTGTCCCTTTATGCGCTCCGTAGTCCGGTGTACATTGTTTTCAAGTGATTGTTTTAAAGTTAGCAGCTTGCCCTGTATATTCAATTCGAACTGTTTTTGGGTTGTCTGCTGAACATAACTCACAGTCCCCTGCCTTAATTTTGTAAAGGCTAAGAACAGCGAATTTGGTATTAATTTAGACCCCCGAGATCGATTTCAATCTTTTAAGCAGGCTTCCAAAAATACTGCTACTGCACTTATACATTTCTGAAATAAATACTAAAAACAAACTACCCAAATACTACTTTATCGGATCAAGCACTAGCTGTTAAGTGTATTGTACTTCATCTACCTGTTGATGAGACTATCCATCATCTGCTGTGAGCGGAGTCAGAACGCAGACTGTGAGCGGGAAATGGAAACCCGGAGCGGAGTACACAGATATCTAGCGGAGTGATAACAGAATGCTTTTAGCAGGGATGTGAGTCCATTCCACTGTCCTCGTGTGAGGCATTTACACAGACGTCTGCCGAAGCTTCTCAAAATTAGCAGAGAACAGAGAAGTTGTACAGAGTAGACGCGCAGTATAGGCGCACAATTGTAAAATAATAATAATCATAATTTCAGGAGCTTCAAGGCCCCTCACATGCCAAGGCCCTATGTACTCACTCACCGTTTTCCCCCCACTTGCGATGCACCTGCTCTCGTATATGTAAAAGAAACAATGGAAATATGAATAAATTAATTTATCAAATACAAACTGTTCCAGCACATCTCATTCTGTTAAAGCTTCTGTCCCGAACATCTTTCATTTCAACCACTGCCAGAAAAGTGATTTCTTACATTATATGGCCTTTAAGCACAATACATTCCCAATTCCCAGACTTACTATGCCATTACTTCATTTCTCTAAATGGTGAGATTCAAAAGTCCCAAACACACTATTAGCGTCTTTTCCTTTGTTTTTTCCTGCTGTCTCGTTCATAATGACCCTATCGTTTTTCCCTGGTTAGGTACATTTTGCAGTCAGCGAGTCGTCTTGGCTTGATATGAGCTGTTTTGTTTGATATTATGATGTAGAGTCGAGTGTATCTGGCAAATGTCCTGCCTGTGTGGTAAAAACACAGTCGGTTCCCTCACGTGAGCGCCGGCTAATGTTTAACTGATACACTTTGCAGTTGAAATATCAAGTCAAATTTAGGTCACTTCTTCAAGCACTCTCTTTCCCTACCCACAAAACATTTTCAGTTGCTTGTGGTGCAGAATTCAACCATTGCATAAATCACAAGTCCTAATCACAAGTCACAAGACATACAGAACGAGATGAGATTCATTGATCTGAAAGGTTTAATTACACCAATGAATGACCAATGAAATGTTGCAGTGGTTTTGTATATATTGATATGTATAATGTGGGCAGAGCCGGCAATAATTATTTAGTCGTTTCCCGTCTTAAATGAATCTAAAGACATTCTAGATTTTCCCACAATGGATATAGTGTGAACACATTGGCTTACGAGGTTCATAAACTATATTTGTAACTATAAAACGAGGTTCGTATAAATGCTATATAGCGCCAGTGACGTTGGATTTAGGGGTGGGGTTAGGGGAGGGGCTTCAGTCTAGCTTTTTTCTAATGATGTACGTTGTTTGTACGATTCACATCAAATTCATACAAAAAATTGTGAAAAAAATATTCTTTAGCATAATAATATAATTAGTGCATATTTTACTAAACATTGTCATAAATATCCAGTCAGTGACCACGTTTACATGGACGTCAGTAATCAAATTATTTGACTTATTCTGAGTAAGCTAATATTACGATTAAGGTGTTTACATGAGTTGCTTTAAGAATATACCTTTCATGTCCCCGTTTTACATGTTACACTACATAGTTCGATTAATGGCATACGTCATTACATCCCTAAGCGACGACGTTCCCTTCATAATTTCATGTATCAACAAACAGTTCGTCTTCGCCATGGTACCACATACAGTTTTTGGTGTTTCATTTATTTTCTAGAATTGTTGGCATCTTTCTTGTTAACGTTCGGACCAAAAATGTGCTTTCTTGCTTGAAGCCATGTTGTTTGCCGTAAAACAAATCGGCTGTCCACTGCCGTGCGTGTGTGTAACCTGTCGCAAAGTGCCGTGAAAGTTCCTACACGACGGTAATGGTGCGATTAAGGTGTGTACATGTCTATACTGCACTTCGATAATGCGACTAAAATAGGAGTACTCCACCCGTCTTAATTCGATTTGTGTTTGCTACGATTATGATTTTAGACGGATTAAGCTAATCAAAAAGCTCTGTTTACATGGTCCATTCTTAAATAGAGTATTGTCTTAATCGTGTTAATATCGGATTATTGTTGTCCATGTAAACATGGTCAGTGAGTGAGTCACTTGATATTTAAGTAACCTCTCTGGGGTGCGTTTCCCAAAAGCATTGTTAGCTAACTACGTTCACAAGTTCCCTCGTACCTGTATAGTTCAACGATTCTATTGTTTCCTGAAACCATCGTCATAACGATCAATGGCGAACAGCATCACAAAATTGCGTGGTGGGAACTACTGCTCTCGAGCTGTGGTTAGAAGCATAGTTCCTTGTTATTACCACCTGTGTGATGTCAACAACTAAATTGTTAAACCAACGTGGTCCAAACGACAAATGTATGACAAATGTACTACGTTTTCGGGAAACAGTCGTGACTGTCACGGCTGGCGTGGCGGAAGAACCCAAGTGTAGGCGGTGGGTAAGGGGTTAACAAAAACTTTATTTTACAAATAACAACCAAAATACCCATGAGGGGGTGTCAAAACGAGAACAGAACTGGTATACAAAACTTGAAATCAAATACTTCCCTCGATGGGGCAAAAGTAAACTAAACGAGGTACGACACAACGTCACAAAACAGGGAAAGGTAAACCAAATAAACAAACAAGGCAAGGGGATAACACGAAGCACACTAGGCACAAAAACTCACAAAACTCAGGACGAAGATGTAGTGCATTAAACTCAGGCCGTCACATAGACCACAAGCACAAGGTACACAGTACAACAGACGAGCAACAAGACAATGAAACGTGGACTATTGAAAGGGAACACAAACGAGGGATAATAACACAGGGCAGGTGAGGGTAATGAAACACAGCAGGGAAGCAATACAGGAAACGAGAGGGGCGGGGCCAATGACAGGACACGAGAAAACACATGGAGTGTCAAAAAGATAAACACCCCATGGCTTTCTCACACTAACCCAAAGGCTTTGTCACGACCAAGAAAACCATGACAAGATAAGGCAGAGTCGTGACACGTGACTAGGTAGTTAATTTCTCCAACGATGCATCGTACTATGGTAGTTAACCAGTGAGTTATGTCGTCATTCGGGAAACTCACCCCTGAACGATTGACTAATTTAAACTGATAACTTGGTTGCTTCTTTTTTTACCGATTTGTTAAAAGATCCTACTCTTACGTTGCTTTGTCATGAACTACCACTATCGTGCTGTTTTGAAGACAGTGAAGACAACGAAATAGAAACAATAGTAAAAAATATTGCTGCGTTGCCGATGTGTTGTTAAAGAGTGCCAAATAAATACTGGTACAAAGATAAGAATCTTGTTCTTGCTGTTGCTTTGTAACTCTTAACAAATGTCATTAACAAATGTCAGAAAGCCATTGGAAGCTTTCGTCCTGTCAAGACTTTCTGATGTGCAAAATGAAAAAAATGCTTTAGTAATCTTGTTTGCTTAGCAGTCAGCACTTAATATCATATTGCATAGATTTGTTGTTGTTTTTTGTCGCTCGGAGTAGTCTGTGACCTTACATGAAAAACAGAAATCTCAGGCTCACAAGAGTGAGAACAAAGAAACCACATGGAAATGAGCTTTCATGTACATGCAAATAAGTAACAGAGACACCAAACGTCTGAGAACCTCTGACACACATTGAGAACATTGTTTTGGCATAAAATACCTCCAGGTCAAATCTGTCTATTGGTGGGCATCAGTATGCATGTTCAGTGCATGATATTCCACACAGACCGCATGTAAGGTCAGTCAAAGGTCCACAAGACAAACGAGCACCATCAATGTTTATTTCAGTGATTAAAGCAATTGTTCACAAACGATGTTTGTGTGCAGACCTGATCTGCTGCATGTTGCTGATTTTTGTATATTGCCGTCTTGTAATGATACTTAGACCTGCGTGTGCCTGCACATATTCTGGGAAACATTTTTAGATTTCTGTTTGATTAGTCCCATGTGTAAATGATTCTATACAATGGCCTTAGAGTTGCTAGGGTCATTGTATACTCCTAATGTTTTGTGAGAGAGGAACCACCTGTTTTATGATGGAGGTACAGCTACATGATCTTTCAGAACTAAGTACTCGAGTGTCAATTTTTTCAAATGTTTCTGTTTAAATTTCTCAAGAGGAATATTAACAGACACAAGTTGCGAGGCAATTGTTAACATAAAGTAAAGAATATAAAATAATGTGAAGAAATGGATGAAAAGTGTTTGTGTTCATATTGAAATCTTTGTAGGGCTGTCACGATAGCAGGTTTGTCCAAACGAAATCGTAGTAATAATTTTATCACAGTATCTGTTTGTAACTGGTTCAACCGTCTGGCATGGGAGTAGGGATGCTCATTTCGGTTAATTTCCCTAACTGAGAATCGACGTTCGTTATCCGAACATGAACCGTTAACTGATAAGATTTTAATATTAAATTGGAATTAAATAAAAATACATGCTGCGTCTCATTTCGAAGGCTGCGTCTTCTGGAGGTAGCGTTTTTCGGCCACATACGCCTTCGCATTACATCCAGAGGACGCAGACTTCTAAATGAGACACAGCTACAGTTGACGAGGGTCTGTGACACGTTAAAAATACAACGTTTTTTTTCACGATTTATTTTACAACGCAAACAGCAGTATAACGAATATATCAACAACAGCACCTGCATTCTCATATTATCAGCGTTTTGGACAATGGAGAAAAATTAAAATAATATAAATCCAAAGCGTAAAGTAAACAGGCAAGAAAATTACTTAAATAATTAACATATTATGACAAAACGAAAACACAGAAGAACCGGCAAAGTTTATTTCTGTCAGAAAGTTTTTTCATCAAATTAAAACAGCAGGCCTACCTCAATCCAAAGCTTGGCTAGTTTTTATTTAATAAAGTAACATGTTTACGTGTTGTGGGGACAGTCTTGAGCCTGTTGACAGTTAGACCCTCGTTAGAAAACACCCTTTCAGATGGGACGGATGTCCCGGGAATGCAGAGATAATGCCTCGGGAACGTTTCATTTACTTTCCACCAGCCAGTATTAATATCCTAAGAGGGCACTTGGCCACATAAATGTGTCTTAGCTAAACAGATATAAATCCGATCTGCTATAACTGCGCAAAATACAAACATTATGTATTACTTATTCATATTTCACATTCGTATTTTTACGTCATGTCTAAAAGAAGGCAGGGAAACCACAGGTCGCGCCATTTTCTCCTCCTTTCCAAAGCTCACGGGAGGCTGCCGATGCTAAGCATCCAGGAGATAAGTTTATGTAAAGGATAAATTGATTGCTAGGATTCACAGCTTTGCTTTGCTGAGCTTCATTTCGCTGTGGTGTAGAAACGCCGGGAAGACAGAGAATGTCACAGCACGTTGTGAGCGCGATTGTCGCGCGTCTACATTTAAAACAACGAATTTGAGCTTGAGCAAGGCTGCCAGTGACACACTCCATTTGGAGAAGTAAAGCCCTGACAAATGTGGCCTCAACAATAAGATGAATTACACAACTGATAGTATTAATCTGTCAATTTTTTTACTATCGGTTAACGGTTAAACGGTGAGTATGAACATCCCTACATGGGAGACAAATGCGTTTCTAAATACTTCATTCCTGTATGAGTAGAAGAAGTACTCTGACTGACCCTTAAAGAAACAAAAGAGAGCTGGTCAGCATTGTGCTAACAGTCACACAGGCTTATACAACATAATGATGCCTCTTTTATTAAGTTGCTGAGCCAAAGCGGATGTCAGAATGTTCTGTGTTAATATTTTGGCGTTAGCTATTGTTAAGATGGGTTTGTGTGTGCCTGTTTTCGACACGCCTCTTTATTCACTTATCCAACTAGTATTGACCTAAATTCTGATCTACAGCAAAGCCTTTCAACTTGTTTAAAGCCCTTACAGTGAAACACAATATAAGCGTGGATGTGAGAAAAGCTTAATGTTTTACCGGCCTGCTGCTATTTTAGGATGTAAAATGCACAGGGAGGCTGAGATGTCACCGTATTAAACTTGCGAAACATCAGATGATCTAATGAACCTCTGTGCAACAGAGCAGCATTCATACACTTCCAGACAATATGGCGAGATGTTGAAAATTACAGCGCTTTGAGATTTACACTCTTAAAAATAAAGGTGCTTTAAAGGTTCTTCACAGTGATGCTATAGAAGAACCATTTTTGTTTCCTCAAAGAACCATTCAGTGAAAGGTTTTTTTAGTCTCGCTTAGCCAGATCTTCATACTGAAGGTCTGGAACTTATCGCCGCTTTCTTTGGCCAAGGCCCACCCAAGTGGCCATATGACTGACAGATAAAGCAACCAATCACGTTTCGTTTTGTGCCGCGTCATGTTTAGAGACGTGGAAATGTCCCCGCAGTAACAGACCGGTGTAAATTCACGAACGTGTCAAAAGTTAACAGAAACAACAATGATTATAACTTCATGCCATGAACCTCACAAACTTTTAAGAATTAAGTGTTTAGTCGATCGTGATGAATTCTTATAGCAACCGTTGTAAACACAACAGCTTACTTTTTAGATCAGACGGCTTCGTGTTGTTTCCAGGCCGACCTTTAAAGAACGCGACATGCACGTCTCCAGGAAATCCTGTGAAATTCAACCAATCAGATGACGACTTTGAACGTGCTGAAGTGTTTCCAGATAAGTGTGCCTTTAAAGAACCATCTCTTTCTTACTTTTTTTGTAATCTGAAGAACCTTTTTTCGCCACAAAGAACCTTTTGTGAAACAGAAAGGTTCTTCAGATGTTGAAGGCTCTTCTATGGTATTGAAGAACCTTTTGAAGCATTTTTTTAACAGTGTATGTGATATGTTTTTCTTTTAAAGCCTGAGGCTTTCCCAAAATAGATTTATTAGTCAATCAAAACATGTATTGTCACTTTGATGTTTTGGTACATCCAAAGGAGGTGCTAGACCTGTCCTGTTGGGTTACATTCTTTGATGAAGTAATAATAATTATTGAATGTTTACAAGACAAGACAAGTCTTGCCTGTTTAGAATTGACCACAAAAATACAATTTTCTGGGTGGTTGGTGTTTTTTAGTGCAATGATAAATTATGTTTTATTAACAAAGTTCGGGAGGAGCATGTGCAAACAATTACGCAGCTGCAAGCCATCAGCCATTACGTCTCCCGTCCCATCAAATCAAGAGCAAACTCTATAAATAGTTAAATCCGGACAAGGTGGAGTGCTCCGGCGTCGGGAGAGAATGCCGACCCCGGAGCCCTCTCCCTGGACAGCACTCCAAATACGCATACAATATTCTCTGCTTAATTAAACTGCCGCCTATTTAATTATTTGCTAAGGCGAACTTGTGAAGTGGTTGTTAGGGTGTTCTGGGTTGTTGTTAGGGTGCTGTTGCATTTTGATTTTGAACAAATGCATGGGTGGAGCGTCTTCATTTACCCTGACCAATCAGAACGCTATACATTTATCAGCATCTATGTTCCCATGACATGTGCTGCGTTCCAGTTTGTCTACTTCAGGGGTGGGGAACCTTGATCCTGGAGGGCCACTGCCCTGCAGTGTTTATCTCCAACCTAATCAAACACACCTGAACCAGCTCATTAAAGTCTTCAGGGTTACTAGAAACTTCACGACAGGCGTGTGTTTTAGCTGGTTGGATCTAAACTCTGTAGGACAGTGGCCCTCCAGGATCAAGGTTCCCCACCTCTGCCCTAAAGTCTGTCCTGTTTTTGTTATGGACAAGTTTATATATTTTAGTGCTTAACAAAACAGTATGCATGCATTGGGATATACTAAGGTGAAATAGGAGTGGCCGCTGTTTCCTAGACACCATTTTGATCATTAGCAGTCACACACATCAAAATACAGCATTTCTTTCCAAGTACTTCTTCGTTCATTATTTCTCATGTAATGTCTACTGTATACTTACATTTATTATGTAGTGTCACTAAACTCTGCCCTCTCGCAATGAGTTTTGGGTAACAAAGCATTTGAGTGTCTATTGATCTTCACTTCGAATTTTCACCGGAAACAGGAGCCCATTCTGGTACTTTGAGAATACTAATTTCAACATACTATAAGTTTGGTACTCACTAATTCTTATCGCATTGTGCAGTGCCAATTAGTTGCTACAGGTGTTATGGGTGGTTCTCAGTATAGCTCAGGTCTCTCATAAGGCTTTGAGATTGTTTGCCCATTTTATTTCCCCATCTAAAATATATTATACCATAGTCTGTTTGAATACTCGACCGTTTAATGCACATGTAGTTCCAGTCAGTTTGATCAATGTTTGAAATTAACTGACGAAAACTGTCATTTTCACCTGTCTGATCAAAAAGTACACTGTAAACAGCTTTCATCTGGCAAATAACCATGGTAAGCGATAATCCAGGCTAGTTGTGCACTAAAGGTGTCATGAACTGGCCTTGTTTATTGTTTTATACTGAGTTCTATTTATGACGTTCGCGTGGTTTTTACATTAAAAACATCAAAATCAATAAGTAATAGGCTATTTTCTACCCCGGTTTTGAGGCCGGCTCGACAAACGCTCTGTTTTAATGGGCGGGCCGCATTGAAGACTTGTAAGTAAACGCCCACTGCTATGATTGGATAGCAATTTGCGTTGTAAACTTAGTTGGAGCTTTTTGTGAATTTGGTTAGGCACGTAACGTTAGGTTACACATTAGCCCTATTCGCACGGGATTAGTATTATCTGGGGACCTCGTGGGATTTATAAATTACCTCCCCACATCTGTATTTCATGTGGCACATTCGCACTGGATAAGTGAAGCCTGTGATTTTACTCAAATTTACTGATTTATTTCCGATTACGACAGTGTTGGCAGGTATGGATATGACCCAGCACCCGAAATAATATCTAAACACTTCAAAACAGCCTCCATTATTCGCAAATGGTGATAAAATCTTGAAAAATGATATATGAGCCCACCAATTCACAGAGATGCCGATTCGCACGGTATTAAGATCACAGACAACCTCTTCAATTATTACAAATGACTAGAGGTCCCCAGGTAATACTAATCCCATGCGAATAGGGCTACCAGGGCATATCAAGCTATCTCTAACAAAGCAAAAGTGACGCATAGTACAAATATGTTTTACTCAAATAAGATTGCTACGCTTTTCTTATCGGATCCAATATTGACTGCACTGCACTGCTTTTTAATTTTAGTCTCTCCGCAAATCCAGCTTCGACCTGTGCCTTGTTCACAAAGGAATCTGCGGTGAAATGAAGCGAACAAACCCACGTTTTACCCACGTGAGCTGGAATGTCTTTAAAAATTAACTTCAACCACAATCCGAAGGAAGGTTATGCAGCGACTATGTTTTTCCACAACCAGGCACTGCACAATATTTTGCGATCTTTAACGGCATGTTTATTGCTTGCTCGCTCTATCTGGTTCCGCGTAACTTGTGTTACTTCAGTACTGTCATGTGCGAACCAGTGGGCGGGGCTAGAGAAGTAGTCGTTTATATTCTTCTGTGGAGGTGGTGTTCAATCGCTTGAATACGATTCCCTCTTATATAACAAAAGCTCGGGTTAAAATTGATGTCTTAATTCATGACTCCTTTAAGGATTTTAATGCACTCGTCAGGTGGTTCTTGCCCTCCACGTCGTTCCCTCAGCAGGCAACACTTTGTTTTTTGTATGTGTTGCATTTTACGCCCATCACTGAGAAAAACTGTGTCAGAGCACACAGAGCCTCAAACTGCTGCTGTCTGTGTGGTCAGGTTAGATACAGTATCGAGACATATTTTCAATGGTTGGAGGGAAAGTACTCAGATGTCTCTGAACGGCTGAGAGAGGCAGCGGTAGACACAGAGTGGAGGGAAATTATGCTATCTGATGAATACAATGAGTGTTGGAAAATGCTCATCAGAAATGT